>NC_069502.1:24890966-25150966 GCF_027579735.1 Bombina bombina
CTGGGGTTACTTTTTTGCTCTCCATCTGACCTCCTCCACTCCATTTTTGCTTGATAACTGGGGACGCCCAGTTTGTATGTATGTTTGTATGGATGTTTGCGGCATTTTGATTTTGTGTATGCAATACTATTACTCAATTATCTGTTTTTCTATGTACATTAAAAGATATTTTCTTATTTTGCACATTTATGCATTCATTATTTATTCATATTAAGTGCGGAGTCTAATATTTGTGTGTATATATATATATATATATATATATATATGTATACACACACACATATATACACACATATATATATATATACAAACACATGCGCGCATATATATATATATATATATATATATATACACACATATATATACATATACATACACACTTTTCTTTCACTCATGGTTAGTGTTTGTCAATCAACTGTGTTTACTCTTTTTAAATAATAATGACAACAGAAACTACCCAAATGACCTTGATCAAAAGTTTACATACCCTGGTAATTTTGGCCTGATAACATGCACACAAGTTGACACAAAGGGGTTTGAATGGCTATTAAAGTTAACCATCCTCACCTGTTATCTGTTTGCTTCTAATTAGTGTGTGTGTAAAAAAGGTCAATGAGTTTCTGGACTCCTGACAGACTCTTGCATCTTTCATCCAGTGCTGCACTAACGATTCTGGATTCTGAGGCATGGGGAAAGTAAAGGAATTGTCAAAGGATCTGCGGGAAAAGGTAGTTGAACTGTATAAAACAGGAAAGGGATATAAAAAGATATCCAAGGAATTAAGAATGCAAATCAGCAGTGTTCAAATTCTATACAAGAAGTGGAAAATGAAGGATGCATTTTTTATACCATTATATATACATATCCATTGCGCAAAGAAGGAGAGGCTGTGAGCCGTTCAGCTTCCCCTCATTTGCATAATATGGATATGTGTGAGAATTAATCAAACTGAGCAGCTAGAGACTGCACCCAGTGGTGCTTAAAGCAGAGTCTTGTTTAGTTTGCTTGGCCCATATGCTCAATACTAGAGGCTATGTCTGTAAATCAGCCTCCGCAGGAGCAGCCCGGCCAATCAGCTCCCGCTATCCATAGGGCGGGAAAGAGCCGACAGAGAGGCACAGAGTGAGACGCACCAGTGAGCTGTGTCACGTGTGGGTGAGGCGGTGGGGAGGAGTCAGACACACAGTGAACGGACTGCGGGGGAGGAGTGAACTATTGAAGAAGTTAAGTGTGTCTCAGAGAGTGAGAGCCAGCTGGTAGCCAACTTACTTAGCCGCCCATAGTCACAACAGGCAGGAATTTGACCAGAGTGAAGAAGAGATGGAGCAGCAGACTGGGTCAGGACAAGTCAGTCACTGGCGGGAAGAACTCTGGCTACATTGCACACTGTCTTACAGGACAGGAGCCAGAGGAGTGCTATGTATTTTACTAAAGCTGATTGCATTACTAGACAGTACATTGGAGCAGTATGTTTTAACATGATTCTTAGGAACTGGTGTTACTAGACTAGTACTGAATTTGATGTACTGATAGTTACTGATAGTACTGGTATTTACTGATAGATAGTACTGATAGTTACTGATAGATAGTACTGATAGATACTGATAGTTACTGATAGATAGTACTGATAGTTACTGATAGTTACTGATAGATAGTACTGATAGTACTGATAGATAGTACTGATAGTTACTGATAGATAGTACTGATAGTACTGATAGTTACTGATAGATAATTACTGATAGCTACTGATAGATAGTAATGATAGTTACTGATAGTTAGTGATAGATAGTACTGATAGTTACTGATAGATAGTACTGATAGTTACTGATAGATAGTACTGATAGTACTGATAGTTACTGATAGATAGTACTGATAGCACTGATAGTTACTGATAGAGAGTACTGATAGTTACTGATTTTTAATGGTGGCAGCAAGCAGATGGAAGAGCACCGGTCAGCCCGACAAACAAGATGAGCTGCAGTTAGCTACAGTGTGAGCATGTTCTTCAGTGTCAGATAAAAAGAAATGACTGCTTGTCAATACTTACCTAGAAGGTAAGCCTTTTAGTATGGATTTATTTGGGGTTGACAATCTGTGTTTGGCAGTTATAAGGTAGGGACCAAGGCTCTGAGCATAACATTAGAGCACTTGGAAGGGTGTGTTAGGAAATAAATGGTGTAAATTAGACTTTTTTGTGAACTTCAGGTGAGGGCTTTATTGGTCAAAGCTTCACTTTGTATTTGGACTTTAGGGAGTGATGTAGGGTCTTTGCAGGAGTCTTTAGGATGAGATTTTTTTGTGCATGTGTGCCCCTTGTATGTGTGTGTCACTGTGTGTATGTATGTGTGTCCTTGTGTGCCCTCTGTGTGTGACTGTCACTGTGTGTGTGTTACTGTATGTTTGTGTGTGTCCTTGTTTGTGTGTCACTGTGTGTGCCCACCTGTATGTGTGTGTCCTTGTGTGCCCTCCTGTCTGTGTCACTGTCTGTATGTTTGTGTGTGTCCTTGTGTGCCCTCCTGTTTGTGTGTGTGTGTGTGTCACTGTCTGTATGTTTGTGTGTGTGTGTCACTGTGTGTATGTTTGTGTGTGTGTCACTGTGTGTATGTTTGTGTGTGTGTGTGTCACTGTCTGTATGTTTGTGTGTGTGTGTCACTGTCTGTATGTTTGTGTGTGTCCCCTCCTGTGTGTGTGTCACTGTGTGTATGTTTGTGTGTGTCCTTGTGTGCCCTTGTGTGTGTGTGTGTCACAGTGTGTCTAAATGTGCATGTTTGTGTCCCTGTGTGTGGGTGTGTGCCCCTATGTCCGTGTGTCCCTGCGTATGTTTGTGTGTGTGGCCCTGTGTGTGTTTGTATGAGTGTCCCTCTGTGTATGTTTGTGTGAATGTTTGTCCCTGTGTGTATGTTTGTGTGTGTGTTTGTGTCCCTGTGTATGTGTGTTTGTGTCCCTGTGTGTATGTTTGTATGTGTCTGTCCCTGTGTGTATGTTTGTGTGAGACTGTGAGTGGGTGTCCCTGTGTGAGTGTGTGTCCTTGTGTGAGTGTGTGTTCTTGTGTGTATTTGTGTGTCCATGTGTGTATATGTGTGTGTGTGTGTGTGTGTCCATGTGGGGTGTGTGTGTGTGCCTGACTGTGTCCCTTTGTGTTTATCCCTGTGTGTTTGCATGTATGTGTGTGTCTGTATTTGTGTACCTGTTTGCATGTCCTTGTGTTACCCATGTGTATGTGTGTGCTACTAAACTGTCTGACGTTGATGATTGGAGGATACTCACATATGCCTTTCTGGTAGGAAGGGAGGAAGCTGAGTGTGTAACTTTTCTTTATTTATTTGGGACACTGTTGACTAGTAAAATGTATAATTTTCCCTCATTAGAAAAACACTAATATTTCTCCATATCTTGTTCAGTGTATCATATTATGGTTGCATACAGTCCATAGCATTATTCACCGTACCTTTAATGGTGTCTCTTTATTAGGAAATAAAACGTAAGACCAGAGTTCAACACATTTTTTTTAAAAATGTATCAGCCAGTCACACTTTTTACTGCAATCGGTTTTCTGTAGCCAAACTCCATCAAACTTTTTGCCTTGTTTGAAGGAGCCAATCTGAGATTAAGTCCACTCCACAGACAACAAGGCTAGGCACTGTCATAAAGTTTAGTATAAAGTACATTACTTTGTACTTGTTCTCTGATAAGGAAAATTAGGGACAGATATGTAACTGAGTTAGCCTTGAGAAATAAGCAGGCGCTTTCAAGTTCTGAGAATTAGAAACTGCATAATTTTCAGAGCTACATTACATGAAAAGGGTGCAAAACAAACAATTAACTTATAATGCAATTGTTTTTTTATGCAAAACTAAACATTTATGTACAAATCTCACAGTGCTTACTGTCCCTTTACAAGATGTTTATGTGATAGATCTTCAGTTTACGTGACATTTAAGTCACCTTTTCTTTGTTGCATGTAAAATAAAGCGTTTTAATCTAACAATGTTCCTTTGCTGTAAAACTACTTTTGTTATGTTTGTGGGGATTATCCCTCTAATTACTGCTAATTAGTGTAAGGGAAACTGGTTACAGACAGAGCACATTCAGAGTGAATCAAGATAAGGTGGTAGTATGGTGGCAGAGAGAACTGATGATAAATGCACAGTATAAACACCTGTATCTAAAGATGCATAGGAAATACTGAAATAAGTGCAGGAGTGGCACTGCAGCAGTTGCTTATATAAGGGGCCCAGGTGTGACTGAAAGCTCTACATAAGTGCCATACAATTGCCATTACCATTTTATTTTATTTTCTTGGGCTTGAGGCTCCAACTCACACAAAGTCTAAGAAAATAATAAAATCAAAGGCAGCCACAGTTGTCACCTGTTCCTTCTTCAAAGCAAAACATCCCCTCAATCTCATAATACAAAAGTTTTTTTTGCTCCTACTTGCAACAACAAACGTTTGTATCATCATTGAGGGGATGTTTTGCTTTTTAAAAGAAACAGGTGACAACTGCCTTTAATTTTGTTTTAATTTTCTTAGACTTGGAGTGAGTTGGACCCTAAATCCTCCAACTCAATCCAAGTCCAACATCACCATGTAATGACCAAAGTGGTGATTCCTCAAACATACTTCATACTTTAGTGTCATCCCTGTGTATCAAACTTTAAAACAACATTATTCTCCAGGTAATCAACAAATTACAGATGAGCTGGTGCTTTAGTGCAATTTTTCTCAATGATGGTCCTCAAGTACCCCCAACAGGCCAGGTTTTCATTATAGCTGAACTAGAGTACAGGTGAAATAATCAGCTGATCAATAACCATGGTTACTAACCTGCTCTCACCCATTAGCTGATTATTTCACCTGTGCTCTAGTTCATCTATAATGAAAAACAGGCCTGTTGGGGTTACTTGAGGGCCACGGTAGAGAAACACTGCATTAGTGTAACTGCCTAATTTTACAACTTAATTTTATTTCAAAGTGTTCGGAAGAATTTTTTTTTCAATCTAATCATAGAAAGTGAAAAATTTCTGCACTAGAACATGCACTATATTCTTAATTTGTGTTGAATGAGTAAAAATTAATGCTAATCGTCATTATGCAACCTGCCAATTTAATCGTAAATTTAAGCTACCTATATTATGTTCATATATGAGTTTCTCAGGCATATCATAGCCAGTGCCTCACTAGCCTCGGATGTCACCGCACGTCACTAAATATATATATATATATATATATATATATATATATATATATATATATATATATATGTGTGTGTGTGTGTATATATGTGTGTGTGTGTATATATGTGTGTGTAAATATATATATATATATATATATATGTGTGTATATATATGTGTATGTAAATATATATATATATATGTGTGTGTGTATATATGTGTGTGTATATATTTATATATATATATATATATATATATATATATATATATATATATATATAAATGCAAAATTTGGTTTAGCACACCTTACAAAAAGTTTATATACACATCTTTGGGAGTGCTGCCAATATGACCCAGTAATTACACAAACAAAAAGGTATTGGCGCTCATCCATTTTCAAGAGCACAACATATTTTTTGAACTGCTGCAAAAAATTGTCTGCAAACAACATCAAGGGACAACTATTCTTTTTAAATAAAATTGGGATCTTAGTCACACAATATGGCCATATTTTGCTTAGCCAGTCACCACTTCCAAGGTGCCCCAATATAGACTGGTCCTAACACTACAGAGGGCTGAATCATTCCTGCTTTTACTCTTCATAATAGAATGAGACTCCCTGGCTTTTTATTCACAACTCTATTACACTGTAATGAGCACACCTGAACTAGGGTCAGATGCTTTAACCAATGGGAAATGGTCAATATCCCTGATTATGTTTTAATACAAATACACAATTTGGTTTAGCACTCCCAAAGATGTGTATATAAACTTTTTGTAAGGTGTGCTAAAGCAACTAAGCTCATGACAGTGTAATAGAGTTGTGAATATTAAGCCAGGGAGTCTCATTCTATTATGAAGAGTAAAAGCAGGAATGATTCAGACCTCTAAGTCAAAGGACTGTAGTGTTAGGACCAGTCTATATTGGGGCACCTTGTAAGTGGTGACTGGCTAAGCAAAATATGGCCATATTGTGTGACTACGATCCCAATTTTATTAAAAAAGAATAGTTGTCCCTTGCTGTTTTTGCAGCAGTTCAAAAAATATGTTGTGCTCTTGAAAATGGATGAGCGCCAATACCTTTTTGTTTGTGTAATTACTGGGTCATATTGGCAGCACTCCCAAAGATGTGTATATAAACTTTTTGTAAGGTGTGCTAAACCAAATTTTGCATTTATATATATTTACATACACATATATACACACACACATATATATATATATATATATATATATATATATTTACACATCTCTCTCTCTCTCTCTCTCTCTCTCTCTCAGCTATAGTATTTCATTTAAACCAGTGATTCCTTAGGTGTATGTTGGACAACAAATAATAATTTATTAATGCTCCCATTAATATGTGCTGTTCTGTTTCAGATATTTAAAATTGATTGTATACTATTAGCATTTGATAGTCACTTAAAATATTACTTGTATGTGTCTCTCTCCCTCTCTCTCTATATATCCATCTCTCTTTCTCTATCCGTCTGTCTCTCTCTCTCTGTCCATCTCTCTCTCTGTCTCTCCCACTCCCTCTGTCTCTCTCCTTATGTGTCGTTCTCCCCCATGGTCTCTTTCTCTCTCTGTCTCTCTTCCTCCCCCTCTGACTCTCTCATCCCTTATGTGTCTCTCTAACCCTCTGTGTGTGATTGTGTGTCTCTCTCTCTTTTTTTATAACCCTCTGTGTCTCTCTCTCTCTCCCCCTGTCTCTCTCTCCCTCCGTCTCTCTCTCCTTCTCCCCCGAGTGCTTTTCTGTGTTTCTGTCTACCTTTTATTTATTTATTTAATGAATGAATTGGTGGTGCCATCTGAGGATGTGGCTTTATTTAAAGGGGTGAGGTCAAGCGCCCCACCATGTTTAAATTTCACCAGCCGCCACTGAATCAAGACATTTTTATATTTACTGAATAATGAAGGAATCTATAAGAATAATTTGCAGCATTAAAGTAAAAAGTATGTTTAAAACATTAACATTTTAATGGGCCTGGATTTCTAGATCTCATAATCAGAGCAAGCATTTTGTTATCTGGCAAGAGTTTCTGTTACAATCCTTTAAACTAAAATCAGATGTTTACTAAGATGACCAGTTTTCCAAAACACCATTAAAAGAGACATGAAACCCACATGCAATTTTAAATAACTTTTCATTTTACATCTAATATCTAATTTTCTTCATTCTTTTGATATCCTTTGTTTAAATTCATATATAAATATGCTCAGTAGCTGCTGATTGGTGGCTGCACACAGATACCTCATGTGGTTGGCTCACCAATGTGCATTGCTATTGCTTCAACATGGATATCTAAAGAATGAAGGCATATCCTAGCCACTGCCTCACCAGCCTCTGACGTCACCGCATGTCACTTATATATATATATATATATATATATATATATATATATATATATATGTGTGTGTGTGTGTGTGTGTGTATATATGTGTGTGTGTGTGCTTGAGTACGCATTTATGACTGGTTTCCTTCTATTATAAATTCAATAAAGTACTTTTTGGAATGTTTGTTTGGAATTTGTTTCCATATCTTTTTATCAATTGTGTAACCAGAGTTTAGGCTCCTTTTCTTGTTCTGCAACATTTGTTGCAATTTTGTAAACACTGTTACACTTATCCTAATACTCTGGAATTCAGTGAGCTAGCAAATTAATGCAGAATAATATAGCCGCATGAATTATTATTTTTTTACTTCACTTATCCCTCAATTTTCCTGGTTCGCTGACATATTGGTACCTAGGTTACACTGCAGGTATGTGATAGAGAGTTACTGCACATTATACACTAAATACATCTCATGCACCTCCTGCTAATCATGGTGCTGACATATTGGTACCTAGGTTACACTGCAGGTACGTGATAGTTACTGCACATTATACACTAAATACATCTCATGCACCTCCTGCTAATCATGGTGCTGACATATTGGTACCTAGCTTACACTGCAAGTATGTGATAGAGAGTTACTGCACATTATACACTAAATACATCTCATGCACCTCCTGTTAACCATAGTGCTGACATATTGGTACCTAGGTTACTCTGCAGGTATGTGATAGAGATTTACTGCACATTATACACTAAATACATCTCATGCACCTCCTGCTAATCATGGTGCTGACATATTGGTACCTAGGTTACACTGCAGGTATCTGATAGTTACTGTACATTATACACTAAATACATCTCATGCACCTCCTGCTAATCATGGTGCTGACATATTGGTACTTAGGTTACACTGCAGGTATGTGATAGAGAGCTACTGCACTTTATACACTAAATACATCTCATGCACCTCCTGTTAATCATGGTGCTGACATATTGGTACCTAGGTTACACAGCAGGTATGTGAGGGAGAGTTACTGCACTTTATACACTAAAAACATCTCATGTACCTCCTGCTAATCATGGTGATGACATATTGGTACCTAGCTTACACTGCAGTTATGTGATAGAGAGCTACTGCACATTATACACTAAATACATCTCATGCACCTCCTGCTAATCATGGTGCTGACATATTGGTACCTAGGTTACACTGCAGGTACGTGATAATTACTGTACATTATACACTAAATACATCTCATGCACCTCCTGCTAATCATGGTGCTGACATATTGGTACCTAGGTTACACTGCAGGTATGTGATAGAGAGTTACTGCACATTATACGCTTAATACATCTCATGTACCTCCTGCTAATCATAGTGCTGACATATTGGTACCTAGGTCACACTGCAGGTATGTGATAGAGAGTTACTGCACATTATACACTAAATACATCTCATGCACATTCTGCTAATCATGGTGCTGACATATTGGTACCTAGGTTACACTGCAGGTACGTGATAGTTACTGCACATTATACACTAAATACATCTCATGCAACTCCTGCTAATCATGGTGCTGATATATTGGTACCTAGGTTACACTGCAGGTATGTGATAGAGAGTTACTGCACATTATACACTAAATACATCTCATGCACATTCTGCTAATCATGGTGCTGACATATTGGTACCTAGGTTACACTGCAGGTATGTGATAGAGAGTTACTGTACATTATACACTAAATACATCTCATGCATCTCCTGCTAATCATGGTGCTGACATATTGGTACCTAGGTTACACTGCAGGTATGTGAGAGTTACTGCACATTATAAACTAAATACATCTCATGCACCTCCTGCTAATCATGGTGCTGACATACTGGTACCTAGGTTACACTGCAGGTATGTGATAAAGAGTTACTGCACATTATACACTAACTACATCTCATGCATCTCCTGCTAATCATGGTGCTGACATACTGGTACCTAGGTTACACTGCAGGTATGTGATAAAGACTTACTGCACATTATACACTAAATACATTTCATGCACCTCCTGCTAATCATGGTGCTGATATATTGGTACCTAGGTTACACTGCAGGTATGTGATAGTTACTGCACATTATACACTAAATACATCTCATGTACCTCCTGCTAATCATGGTGCTGACATATTGGTACCTAGGTTACATTGCAGGTATGTGATATTTACTGCACATTATACACTAAATACATCTCATGCACCTCCTGCTAATCATGGTGCTGACATATTGGTACCTAGGTTATACTGCAGCTATGTGATAGTTACTGCACATTATTCACTAAATACATCTCATGCACCTCCTGGTAATCATGGTGCTGACATATTGGTACCTAGGTTATACTGCAGCTATGTGAAGGAGAGTTACTGCACATTATACACTAAATACATCTAATGCACCTCCTGCTAATCATGGTGCTGACATATTGGTACCTAGGTTACACTGCAGGTATGTGATAAAGATTTACTGCACATTATACACTAAATACATCTCAGGCACCTCCTGCTAATCATGGTGCTGACATATTGGTACCTAAGTTACACTGCAGGTATGTGATAGAGAGTTACTGCACATTATACATCAAATACATCTCATGCACCTCCTGCTAATCAGGGTGCTGACATATTGGTACCTAGGTTACACTGCAGGTATGTGATAGAGTTACTGCACATTATACACTAAATACATCTCATGCGCCTCCTGCTAATCATGATGCTGCCATATTGCTACCTAGGTTACACTGCAGATATGTGAAGGAGAGTTACTGCACATTATACACTAAATACATCTCATGCACCTCCTGCTAACCATGGTGCTGACATATTGGTACCTATGTTACACTGCAGGTATGTGATAGAGAGTTACTGCACATTATACACTAAATACATCTCATGCACCTCCTGCTAATCATGGTGCTGACATATTGGTACCTAGGTTACACTGCAGGTATGTGATAGAGAGTTACTGCACATTATACACTGAATACATCTCATGCACTTCCTGCTAATCATGGTGCTGACATATTGGTACCTAGGTTACACTGCAGGTATGTGATAGAGAGTTACTGCACATTATACACTAAATACATCTCATGTACCTCCTGCTAATTATAGTGCTGACATATTGGTACCTAGGTTACACTGCAGGTATGTGATAGAGACTTACTGCACATTATACACTAAATACATCTCATGCACCTCCTGCTAATCATGGTGCTGACATATTGGTACCTAGCTTACACTGCAGGTATGTGATAGAGAGTTACTGCAAATTATACACTAAATACATCTCATGTACCTCCTGCTAATTATAGTGCTGACATATTGGTACCTAGGTTACACTGCAGGTATGTGATAGAGACTTACTGCACATTATACACTAAATACATCTCATGCACCTCCTGCTAATCATGGTGCTGACATATTGGTACCTAGGTTACACTGCAGGTATGTGATAGAGAGTTACTGCACATTATACACTAAATACACCTTATGCACCTCCTGCTAATCATGGTGCTGACATATTGGTACCTAGCTTACACTGCAGGTATGTGATAGAAAGTTACTGCACATTATACACTAAATACATCTCATGCACCTCCTGCTAATCATGGTGCTGACATATTGGTACCTAGGTTACACTGCAGGTATGTGATAGTTACTGCATATTATACACTAAATACATCTCATGAACCTCCTGCTAATCATGGTGCTGACATATTGGTACCTAGCTTACACTGCAGGTATGTGAAGGAGAGTTACTGCACATTATACGCTTAATACATCTCATGTACCTCCTGCTAATCATGGTGCTGACATATTGGTACCTAGGTTACATTGCAGGTATGTGATAGAGATTTAATGCACATTATACACTAAATACATCTCATGCACCTCCTGCTAATCATGGTGCTGACATATTGGTACATAGGTTACACTGCAGGTATGTGATAGAGATTTAATGCACATTATACACTAAATACATCTCAGGCACCTCCTGCTAATCATGGTGCTGACATATTGGTACCTAAGATACACTGCAGGTATGTGATAGAGAGTTACTGCACATTATACATCAAATACATCCCATGCACCTCCTGCTAATCATGATGCTGCCATATTGCTACCTAGGTTACACTGCAGATATGTGAAGGAGAGTTACTGCACATTATACACTAAATACATCTCATGCACCTCCTGCTAATCATGATGCTGCCATATTGCTACCTAGGTTACACTGCAGATAAGTGAAGGAGAGTTACTGCACATTATACACTAAATACATCTCATGCACCTCCTGGTAATCATGGTGCTGACATATTGCTACCTAGGTTACACTGCAGATATGTGAAGGAGAGTTACTGCACATTATACACTAAATACATCTCATGCACCTCCTGCTAACCATGGTGCTGACATATTGGTACCTATGTTACACTGCAGGTATGTGATAGAGAGTCCCTGCACATTATACAATAAATACAACTCATGCACCTCCTGCTAATCATGGTGCTGACATATTGGTACCTAGGTTACACTGCAGGTATGTGAAGGAGAGTTACTGCACATTATACACTAAATACATCTCATGCACCTCCTGCTAATCATGGTGCTGTCATATTGGTACCTAGGTTACACTGCAGGTATGTGATAGAGAGTTACTGCACATTATACACTGAATACATCTCATGCACTTCCTGCTAATCATGGTGCTGACATATTGGTACCTAGGTTACACTGCAGGTATGTGATAGAGAGTTACTGCACATTATACACTAAAAACATCTCATGTACCTCCTGCTAATTATAGTGCTGACATATTGGTACCTAGGTTACACTGCAGGTATGTGATAGAGACTTACTGCACATTATACACTAAATACATCTCATGCACCTCCTGCTAATCATGGTGCTGACATATTGGTACCTAGCTTACACTGCAGGTATGTGATAGAGAGTTACTGCACATTATACACTAAATACATCTCATGTACCTCCTGCTAATTATAGTGCTGACATATTGGTACCTAGGTTACACTGCAGGTATGTGATAGAGACTTACTGCACATTATACACTAAATACATCTCATGCACCTCCTGCTAATCATGGTGCTGACATATTGGTACCTAGGTTACACTGCAGGTATGTGATAGAGACTTACTGCACATTATACACTAAATACATCTCATGCACCTCCTGCTAATCATGGTGCTGACATATTGGTACCTAGCTTACACTGCAGGTATGTGAAGGAAAGTTACTGCACATTATACACTAAATACATCTCATGTACCTCCTGCTAATCATGGTGCTGACATATTGGTACCTAGGTTACACTGCAGGTATGTGATAGTTACTGCACATTATACACTAAATACATCTCATGCACATCCTGCTTATCATTGTGCTGACATATTGGTACCTAGGTTACACTTCAGATATGTGATAGAGAGTTACTGCACATTATACACTAAATAAATCTCATGCACCCCCTGCTAATCATGGTGCTGACATATTGGTACCTCGGTCACACTGCAAGTATGTGAAGGAGAGTTACTGCACATTATACACTAAATACATCTCATGTACCTCCTGCTAATCATGGTGCTGACATACTGGTACCTAGGTTACACTGCAGGTATGTGATAGAGAGTTACTGCACGTTATACACTAAATACATCTCATGCACCTCCTGCTAATCATGGTGCTGACATATTGGTACCTAGGTTACACTGCAGGTATGTGATAGTTACTGCACGTTATACACTAAATACATCTCATGCACCTCCTGCTAATCATGGTGCTGACATATTGGTACCTAGCTTACACTGCAGGTATGTGATAGAGAGTTACTGCACATTATACACTAAATACATCTCATGCACTTCCTGCTAATCATGGTGCTGACATATTGGTACCTAGGTTACATTGCAGGTATGTGATAGAGAGTTACTGAACATTATACACTAAATACATCTCATGCACCTCCTGCTAATCATGGTGCTGACATATTGGTACCTAGGTTACACTTCAGGTATGTGATAGAGAGTTACTGCACATTATACACTAAATACATCTCATGCACTTCCTGCTAATCATGGTGCTGACATATTGGTACCTAGGTTACATTGCAGGTATGTGATAGAGAGTTACTGAACATTATACACTAAATACATCTCATGCACCTCCTGCTAATCATGGTGCTGACATATTGGTACCTAGGTTACACTGCAGGTATGTGATAGAGTTACTGTACATTATACACTAAATACATCTCATGCATCTCCTGCTAATCATGGTGCTGACATATTGGTACCTAGGTTACACTGCAGGTATGTGATAGAGAGGTACTGCACATTATACACTAAATACATCTCATGCACCTCCTGCTAATCATGGTGCTGACATATTGGTACCTAGGTTACACTGCAGGTATGTGATAGAGAGTTACTGCACATTATACACTAAATACATCTCATGCACCTCCTGCTAATCATGGTGCTGACATATTGGTACCTAGGTCACACTGCAGGTATGTGATAGAGATTTACTGAACATTATACACTAAATACATCTCATGCACCTCCTGCTAATCATAGTGCTGACATATTGGTACCTAGGTTACATTGCAGGTATGTGATAGAGAGTTACTGCACATTATACACTAAATACATCTCATGCACCTCCTGCTAATCATGGTGCTGACATATTGGTACCTAGGTTACACTGCAGGTATGTGATAGAGTTACTGTACATTATACACTAAATACATCTCATGCACCTCCTGCTAATCATGGTGCTGACATATTGGTACCTAGGTTACACTGCAGGTATGTGATAGAGAGGTACTGCACATTATACACTAAATACATCTCATGCACCTCCTGCTAATCATGGTGCTGACATATTGGTACCTAGGTTACACTGCAGGTATGTGATAGAGAGTTACTGCACATTATACACTAAATACATCTCATGCACCTCCTGCTAATCATGGTGCTGACATATTGGTACCTAGGTCACACTGCAGGTATGTGATAGAGATTTACTGTACATTATACACTAAATACATCTCATGCACCTCCTGCTAATCATAGTGCTGACATATTGGTACCTAGGTTACACTGCAGGTATGTGATAGAGAGTTACTGCACATTATACACTAAATACATCTCATGCACCTCCTGCTAATCATGGTGCTGACATATTGGTACCTAGGTTACATTGCAGGTATGTGATAGAGAGTTACTGCACATTTTACACTAAATACATCTCATGCACCTCCTGCTAATCATGGTGCTGACATATTGGTACCTAGGTTACACTGCAGGTATGTGATAGAGTTACTGCACATTATACACTAAATACATCTCATGCACCTCCTGCTAATCATGGTGCTGACATATTAGTACCTAGGTTACACTGCAGGTATGTGATAGAGAGTTACTGCACATTATACACTAAATACATCTCATGTACCTCCTGCTAATCATGGTGCTGACATATTTGTACCTAGGTTACACTACAGGTATGTGATAGAGAGTTACTGCACATTATACACTAAATACATCTCATGCACCTCCTGCTAATTATGGTGCTGACATATTGGTACCTCGGTTACACTGCAGGTATGTGATAGAGAGTTACTGCACATTTTACACTAAATACATCTCATGCACCTCCTGCTAATCATAGAGCTGACATATTGGTACCTAGGTTACACTGCAGGTATGTGATAGAGTTACTGCACATTATACACTAAATACATCTCATGTTCCTCCTGCTAATCATGGTGCTGACATATTGGTACCTAGGTTACACTGCAGGTATGTTATAGTTACTGCACATTATACACTAAATACGTCTCATGCACCTCCTGCTAATGATGGTGCTGACATATTGGTACCTAGGTTACACTACAGGTATGTGATAGAGATTTACTGCACATTATACACTAATTACATCTCATGCACCTCCTGCTAATAATGGTGCTGACTTATTGGTACCTAGGTTACACTGTAGGTATGTGATAGAGAGCTACTGCACATTATACACTAAATACATCTCATGCACCTTCTGCTAATCATGGTGCTGACATATTGGTACCTAGGTTACACTGCAGGTATGTGATAGAGAGCTACTGCACATTATACACTAAATACATCTCATGTACCTCCTGCTAATCATGGTGCTGACATGTTGGTACCTAGGTTACACTGCAGGTATGTGATAGAGAGCTACTGCACATTATACACTAAATACATCTCATGCACCTTCTGCTAATCATGGTGCTGACATATTGGTACCTAGGTTACACTGCAGGTTTGTGATAGAGAGTTCCTGTACATTATACACTAAATACATCTCATACACCTTCTGCTAATCATGGTGCTGACATATTGGTACCTAGGTTACACTGCAGGTATGTGATAGTTACTGCACATTATACACTAAATACATCTCATGTACCTCCTGCTAATCATGGTGCTGACATATTGGTACCGAGGTTACACTGCAGGTATGTGATAGAGAGTTACTGCACATCATACACTAAATACATCTCATGCACCTCCTGCTAATCATGGTGCTGACATATTGGTACCTAGGTTACACTGCAGGTATATGATAGAGAGTTACTGCACATTATACACTAAATACATCTCATGAACCTCCTGCTAACCATGGTGCTGACATATTGGTACCTAGGTTACACTGCAGGTATGTGATAGAGAGTTACTGCACATTATACACTAAATACATCTCATGCACCTCCTGCTAATCATGGTGCTGACATATTGGTACCTAGGTTACACTGCAGGTATGTGATAGAGAGTTACTGCACATTATACACTAAATACATCTCATGCACTTCCTGCTAATCATGGTGCTGACATATTGGTACCTAGGTTACACTGCAGGTATGTGATAGAGAGTTACTGCACATTATACACTAAATACATCTCATGCACCTCCTGCTAATCATGGTGCTGACATATTGGTACCTAGGTTACACTGCAGGTATGTGATAGTTACTGCACATTATACACTAAATACATCTCATGCTAATCATGGTGCTGACATATTGGTACCTAGGTTTCACTGCAGGTTTGTGATAGTTACTGCACATTATACACTAAATAAATCTCATGCACCTCCTGCTAATCATAGTGCTGACATATTTATTTATTTATAAAATATTTTACCAGGAAGGATACATTGAGATTTCTTTCGTTTTCAAGTATGTCCTGGGACTACAAAACATTGCATTGATACAATACGGTACAATAAAATACAAAAACAATAATAATACACAATATATGCAAACTTTTAACAGAGCAGGTACGAAATATTTAATCAACCATGACAGGAGCATTCTGTTTTGAGATATGTATAGAGGGATCTCTTAAAGGATTTTAGGCTTGGGGAAGTTTTTAAAGTGTGAGGGAGGTCATTCCATAATTGTAGCGCTCTGTAGGAAAAGGAGGATCGAGCTGCTTTCTTTTTGTATTGAGGCAAGCTAAATAATGTGCTGTTATTGGATCGGAGGTTATAGGAGGTGGGAATAGCAGGGGAGAGCATTCTGCTCAGGTAGGGTGGGAGCTTCCCAGAATAGCTCTTAAAGACAAGGCAGGAAAGATGGAGGGTGCGTCTGGATTCCAGCGACAGCCAGTTTAGTTCTTTTAGCATGTCACAGTGGTGGGTCCTGTAGTTACGTTGTAGCACAAAGCGGCAGAACAAGTTATATAACGTATTTAGTTTATTAAGATGAGTTTGCGGTGCAGGTGCATATACTATGTCCCCATAATCCAAGATAGGCATCAGCATTTGCTGTACAATCTTTTCCTTTACTGTAGGGCTGAGGCAGGATTTGTTTCTGTACAGGGCACCTACTTTTGGATAAAGTTTAGAGGCAAGTTTTTCTATGTGGAGTCCAAAAGATAGATTGGGGTCTAACAACATACCTAAGTATTTAAAAGAGTGGACTGCGGTCAGCGTGCAATTGGATTTTGTTTTGATGCGAAGATGGGAATTTTGTAATTTTTGTATTTTAGGTCCCGTTCCAAAGATCATTGTGACTGTTTTGTCAGTGTTTAGGAAGAGTTTGTTTTTTGAGATCCACTTTTCTACCTCTGTGAACTGGTCTTGGAGCATTGCTTCAAGCTGCGGCAGATCAGATTTGTTTGCATAGATTACCGTGTCGTCTGCATACATGTGTACAGTTGAGGATTTGCAGACATTAGGCAAATCATTTATAAATAATGTTAATAGTAGGGGGCCGAGAATGGAACCTTGGGGGACACCACACGTGACTGGGAGAGGGAGGGAGTCACTGTTAGAGACAGAGACATATTGTGATCGATCCGATACATATGATTTAAACCAGGTTAACGGGCGATCAGCAATACCAGAGTTTTTTAGTTTGAGAAGTAGTAGGTCATGGTCCACTGTGTCAAAAGCCTTTGCAAAATCAAGGAAAATAGCTCCAGTTAGGTCTCCTTGTTCCATGCCAGTTTGTATGTCGTTGCAAACTTTTAGGAGGGCAGTTGTAGTGGAGTGATTTGGTCTAAAACCTGATTGATCAGGGGTCAGATAGTTAGAAAGTTGATAATACTCGCATAATTGCGTATGGACGCATTTTTCTAAGATTTTTGACAATACAGGGAGCAGTGATATAGGACAATAGTTAGAAACCAAGGTTATCTCACCACTTTTATGAATAGGCACTACTCTTGCAGTTTTCCAGAGTTTGGGTATGTATCCAGACACCAAGGATTCGTTAATTAGGGTTGCGACAGGCTTAGCAATTGACGGCGCACTAAGCTTCAACAGCATTGCTGGGATTTGATCAGGTCCTGACTGGTTTTTCATTTTTAGATTATCGAGGTGTTTCTTAATGACATTGAAGGGTACAGGTCTAAAATTGAACTTTTCTATATTGGGTCTTTGCTGTTTTAGTGGGGCCTGATCCACATTTGTAGCTTCAGGATGCGTGCCATTTATTAGTTTGTCAATCAGGGTGGTGGAGCATCCTACAAAATAATTGTTAAAGGCATTTGCTACTTCTAAGGAGAGTTGCAGGTTTTGGTTATCCACATTGACAGTGGAGGGTTGGGAGTGGATTGGTGGATTTTGTAAGTTATTTATGAGTTTCCAAAACTTTCTAGGGTTACATATATTATTGTTCAGATTTTCACAGAAATATTGCGCCTTAGCCAATTTTGTTTGTTTAGTACATATATTTCGCCATTGTCTATATATACAGTGATCGTTCATAGAGCCTGTATGCTTGAACTTTGACCACAATGAATCCCGAAATTAATACATTTGAATGAGGTCAGCTGTGATCCAATTCAAGCATGCTCCTTTTACTCTCACCTTACGCAGCAGTGCATGTAAATTCCAAACTTGTAGGAGTTCAGACTGAAAGAATTCAACTGCAGAGTCTAGATCTGGGATTAGGTTTAATCTGTACCAGGGGAGGTTCTTGATGCCATTTAGAAATGATTGAAGATTCAATTTTTTGAAGGACCTGGTGATTTTAACCTTGGGAGAGGATTTAGTAGCCTTTATTTTGCGCACACAGTACACTACAGTGGTCACTGAAATTGTTAGGGAGAACACCTGCCTCCTGGATTCGGTCGGGAGAAGTGGAGAGAATCCAGTCGAGCAGGGTATGATTATGGCTTTTGATGTTTATGCTACCTAGGTTACACTGCAGCTATGAGGGAGAGTAACTGCACATGTACAAACACATCAGCACTATATCACAACACTGCAGCACTTTTGACTAGAGGGAGGTGGGGAATAACCTAATGAATTTAGTGTTTAATGTCCCTTTAAAAAATATAAAGGTAAAGGTATTAAATAGTATTTTGTAAGTATCAGGAAATGCTTGTTTGTGCACAGCTCGTTCATGATTAGAAGCTTAAGAGATAATAATAAATGGCGTTCCTTGAGAAGCAGCAGAGTGAAGATAATGACACTGAGTACTACGCCAGCTCCTGGTTGCAGTAAAGTTACCTTTCTCGGGGAACACACACTTCTTGTCACAACACTTCTTGCTGCTGGGGCAGTCACTATCCGTCTGGCACTTTTGAGAATAAAAATTCCAAGGGCTTTTCTTCACAGCTGGGCACTGACCGGGGTGCTCTGTACCAATAAAACACAAAGCCCATTTATAAAGCTGACACGTGGTCTCATTTGTAGCACATAATGCACAATATATGTGTCAGTCACATCAGTATAGCACCCCTATGTTATATTACCTATAGCTGCCAGCCCTCTAATAACACTTGTGCTGCTATAGGTTCTAATAAGTTCTTGCCCAAAGGCGTTATTAGTTATTATTAAATCATCATTATATATAAATAATATGAGCAGAAGACAGATATAAGGGGGCAGGGCCGCCACTAGAAATTTTGGGGCCCCTGGCTTAACCATTGATCAGCCCCCCCCCCCCTTTGCAATTTTTGACCAAGTGACTTAAACATATATGCACTTTATTCTTAAGTGTCTATTTAAACTTGGAAATGTTGTAAAGGTAGTAACATACAAACACACACACTCATACACTGAAACACACACACACATACATTAATACACTGAAACACACACACACACATACATTAATACACTGAAACACACACACACATACATTAATACACTGAAACACACACACACATACATTAATACACTGAAACACACACACACATACATTAATACACTGAAACACACACACACATACATTAATACACTGAAACACACACACACACATACATTAATACACTGAAACACACACACACATACATTAATACACTGAAACACACACACACACATACATTAATACACTGAAACACACACACACATACATTAATACACTGAAACACACACACACACATACATTAATACACTGAAACACACACACACATACATTAATACACTGAAACACACACACACACATACATTAATACACTGAAACACACACACACTCACACATAAGGATTCACATATAGACACTCTAGCAGACATGCAAAGAAACACACTCAGACACAGACACCCAAACAGACACTTATGAACATTGCATCCCCTAAATCAACAGTGTGTGACATGCATGATAAAAAAATTGCAGAAATTAAGAGATCACTTTTTAACCCTTTAAGGAAAATGGGGATCCCCCAAGCGCCTACCAACCGGAGGCAAAGGGATAGTGATGGTTTCAGCAATATGTTAAGTATAAAAACTATTTGAATGAAAATACATACATATAATAAAAAACTTGATACATACAGTTCATGGATCCATGAAAGAAATAACATACATTAAAAACCATATACAATATAAATAAAGATGTAATGAATAAAATATATATTATAGGACAAATTTCTGCCTTATTATTGATAACCTCTGGTTTTACTATCATCCACTGAAGCTTCATCTTCATTTACATTGTACTTATCACTGTTTTTATTGAGAACTTCTGTTTTATTCATTACATCTTTATTTATATTGTATATGGTTTTTAATGTATGTTATTTCTTTCATGGATCCATGAACTGTATGTATCAAGTTTTTTATTATGTGTGTATTTTCATTCAATAGTTTTTATACTTAACATATTGCTGAAACCATCACTATCCCTTTGCCTCCGGTTGGTAGGCGCTTGGGGATCCCAATTTTTTAGTTGATTTCTATTGGTGGTTACTAGGTATCACCCCCCCTCAAGCCCATAGAGAACAGAGTAGGCGCTTATCCACATCCTATCACATCTGTAACCCTTTAAGGAAACAGCTTTCAGTTTGCTCAATTGTTTTATGACGGAAAAATTCCGTCATATGTCCTTAAGAGATTAAAGAATCATATTTGTAAATGTGTAAACAAAAATAATTCTGTGAATTCAAAATTGTACATTAATGATCTGGGTAGATGGCTAGATGAAGAAAAGTACTTTTAAAAGGTTGACACATTTGTTTGTTTGTTTTTCCCCATTTTCCCCAACCAAGAGCACCACTTCAAATATAGTGTACAAATGTTCCCATCTGTCAGCTGTATTTATGGATTTTGAAAATGCTGTACTCTACATGGTCTTGGTGGAATCATAAGATGTGGTACTCATACCATTAGATCTGGTTAAATGCAGGATTTAGGCTTGTTGGTATGTATTTCAAAATTAAGTCAGCTGTAGTGTAAGCTGAACAGTTTAAAGTTCACTTGTCTCATTTCAAACACTGAGCAATCCTAGGCCTAGATTTGGAGTTCGGCGGTAAAAGGGCTGTTAACGCTCCGCGGGCTTTTTTCTGGCCGCACCATAAATTTAACTCTGGTATCGAGAGTTTAAACAAATGCTGCGTTAGGCTCCAAAAAAGGAGCGTAGAGCATTTTTACCGCAAATGCAACTCTCGATACCAGAGTTGCTTACGGACGCGGCCGGCCTCAAAAACGTGCTCGTGCACGATTCTCCCATAGGAAACAATGGGGCTGTTTGAGCTGAAAAAAAACCTAACACCTGCAAAAAAGCAGCGTTCAGCTCCTAACGCAGCCCCATTGTTTCCTATGGGGAAACACTTCCTACGTCTGCACCTAACACTCTAACATGTACCCCGAGTCTAAACACCCCTAACCTTACACTTATTAACCCCTAATCTGCCGCCCCCGCTATCGCTGACACCTGCATATTTTTTTTAACCCCTAATCTGCCGCTCCGTAAACCGCCGCAACCTACGTTATCCCTATGTACCCCTAATCTGCTGCCCTAACATCGCCGACCCCTATATTATATTTATTAACCCCTAATCTGCCCCCCTCAACGTCGCCGACACCTGCCTACACTTATTAACTCCTAATCTGCCGAGCGGACCTGAGCGCTACTATAATAAAGTTATTAACCCCTAATCCGCCTCACTAACCCTATCATAAATAGTATTAACCCCTAATCTGCCCTCCCTAACATCGCCGACACCTACCTTCAATTATTAACCCCTAATCTGCCGAGCGGACCTCACCGCTACTATAATAAATGTATTAACCCCTAAAGCTAAGTCTAACCCTAACACTAACACCCCCCCTAAATTAAATATAATTTTAATCTAACGAAATAAATTAACTCTTATTAAATAACTTATTCCTATTTAAAGCTAAATACTTACCTGTAAAATAAATCCTAATATAGCTACAATATAAATTATAATTATATTATAGCTATTTTAGGATTAATATTTATTTTACAGGTAACTTTGTAATTATTTTAACCAGGTACAATAGCTATTAAATAGTTAAGAACTATTTAATAGTTACCTAGTTAAAATAATAACAAATTTACCTGTAAAATAAATCCTAACCTAAGATATAATTAAACCTAACACTACCCTATCAATAAATTAATTAAATAAACTACCTACAATTACCTACAATTAACCTAACACTACACTATCAATAAATTAATTAAACACAATTGCTACAAATAAATACAATTAAATAAACTAGCTAAAGTACAAAAAATAAAAAAGAACTAAGTTACAAAAAATAATAAAATATTTACAAACATAAGAAAAATATTACAACAATTTTAAACTAATTACACCTACTCTAAGCCCCCTAATAAAATAACAAAGACCCCCAAAATAAAAAAATTCCCTACCATATTCTAAATTAAAAAAGTTAAAAGCTCTTTTACCTTACCAGCCCTGAACAGGGCCCTTTGCGGGGCATGCCCCAAGGATTTCAGCTCTTTTGCCTGTAAAAAAAAAACATACCATACCCCCCCCAACATTACAACCCACCACCCACATACCCCTAATCTAACCCAAACCCCCCTTAAATAAACCTAACACTAAGCCCCTGAAGATCTTCCTACCTTGTCTTCACCATACCAGGTTCACCGATCCGTCCTGGCTCCAACATCTTCATCCAACCCAAGCGGGGGTTGGCGATCCATCATCCGGTGCTGAAGAGGTCCAGAAGAGGCTCCAAAGTCTTCCTCCTATCCGGCAAGAAGAGGACATCCGGACCGGCAAACATCTTCTCCAAGCGGCATCTTCAATCTTCTTCCATCCGGTGCGGAGCGGGTCCATCTTGAAGCAGGCGACGCGGATCCATCCTCTTCTTCCGTTGTCTCCCAACGAATGACGGTTCCTTTAAGGGACGTCATCCAAGATGGCGTCCCTCGAATTCCGATTGGCTGATAGGATTCTATCAGCCAATCGGAATTAAGGTAGGAATTTTCTGATTGGCTGATGGAATCAGCCAATCAGAATCAAGTTCAATCCGATTGGCTGATCCAATCAGCCAATCAGATTAAGCTCGCATTCTATTGGCTGTTCCGATCAGCCAATAGAATGCGAGCTCAATCTGATTGGCTGATTGGATCAGCCAATCGGATTGAACTTGATTCTGATTGGCTGATTCCATCAGCCAATCAGAAAATTCCTACCTTAATTCCGATTGGCTGATAGAATCCTATCAGCCAATCGGAATTCGAGGGACGCCATCTTGGATGACGTCCCTTAAAGGAACCGTCATTTGTCGGGAGACAACGGAAGAAGAGGATGGATCCGCGTCGCCTGCTTCAAGATGGACCCGCTCCGCACCGGATGGAAGAAGATTGAAGATGCCGCTTGGAGAAGATGTTTGCCGGTCCGGATGTCCTCTTCTTGCCGGATAGGAGGAAGACTTTGGAGCCTCTTCTGGACCTCTTCAGCACCGGATGATGGATCGCCAACCCCCGCTTGGGTTGGATGAAGATGTTGGAGCCAGGACGGATCGGTGAACCTGGTATGGTGAAGACAAGGTAGGAAGATCTTCAGGGGCTTAGTGTTAGGTTTATTTAAGGGGGGTTTGGGTTAGATTAGGGGTATGTGGGTGGTGGGTTGTAATGTTGGGGGGGGGTATGGTATGTTTTTTTTTACAGGCAAAAGAGCTGAAATCCTTGGGGCATGCCCCGCAAAGGGCCCTGTTCAGGGCTGGTAAGGTAAAAGAGCTTTTAACTTTTTTAATTTAGAATAGGGTAGGGAATTTTTTATTTTGGGGGGCTTTGTTATTTTATTAGGGGGCTTAGAGTAGGTGTAATTAGTTTAAAATTGTTGTAATATTTTTCTTATGTTTGTAAATATTTTATTATTTTTTGTAACTTAGTTCTTTTTTATTTTTTGTACTTTAGCTAGTTTATTTAATTGTATTTATTTGTAGCAATTGTGTTTAATTAATTTATTGATAGTGTAGTGTTAGGTTAATTGTAGGTAATTGTAGGTAGTTTATTTAATTAATTTATTGATAGGGTAGTGTTAGGTTTAATTATATCTTAGGTTAGGATTTATTTTACAGGTAAATTTGTTATTATTTTAACTAGGTAACTATTAAATAGTTCTTAACTATTTAATAGCTATTGTACATGGTTAAAATAATTACAAAGTTGCCTGTAAAATAAATATTAATCCTAAAATAGCTATAATATAATTATAATTTATATTGTAGCTATATTAGGGTTTATTTTACAGGTAAGTATTTAGCTTTAAATAGGAATCATTTATTTAATAAGAGTTAATTTATTTTGTTAGATTAAAATTATATTTAAGTTAGGGGGGTGTTAGTGTTAGGGTTAGACTTAGCTTTAGGGGTTAATCAATTTATTAGAATAGCGGTGAGCTCCGGTCGTCAGATTAGGGGTTAATAATTGAAGTTAGGTGTCGGCGATGTTAGGGAGGGCAGATTAGGGGTTAATACTATTTATGATAGGGTTAGTGAGGCGGGTTAGGGGTTAATAACTTTATTATAGTAGCGCTCAGGTCCGCTCGGCAGATTAGGGGTTAATAAGTGTAGGCAGGTGTCGGCGACGTTGAGGGGGGCAGATTAGGGGTTAATAAATATAATATAGGGGTCAGCGGTGTTAGGGGTAGCAGATTAGGGGTACATAGGGATAACGTAAGTGGCGGCGCTTTGCGGTCGGAAGATTAGGGGTTAATTATTTTAAGTAGCTGGCGGCGACGTTGTGGGGGGCAGGTTAGGGGTTAATAAATGTAATACAGGGGTCGGCGGGGTTAGGGGCAGCAGATTAGGGGTACATAAGTATAACGTAGGTGGCGGTCGGCAGATTAGGGGTTAAAAATTTTAATCGAGTGGCGGCGATGTGGGGGGAGCTCGGTTTAGGGGTACATAGGTAGTTTATGGGTGTTAGTGTACTTTAGAGCACAGTAGTTAAGAGCTTTATGAACCGGCGTTAGCCAGAAAGCTCTTAACTCCTGCTATTTTCAGGCGGCTGGAGTTTTGTCGTTAGAGCTCTAACGCTCACTTCAGAAACGACTCTAAATACCGGCGTTAGAAAGATCCCATTGAAAAGATAGGATACGCAAATGGCGTAGGGGGATCTGCGGTATGGAAAAGTCGCGGCTGAAAAGTGAGCGTTAGATCCTTTAATCACTGACTCCAAATACCGGCGGTAGCCTAAAACCAGCGTTAGGAGCCTCTAACGCTGGTTTTGACGGCTACCGCCGAACTCCAAATCTAGGCCTTAGTCTGAGAGTAGGACATTTTATGCAGATGTAAAAATCTTAGATAAAATGCCTCCTTGCATCTGGAAAGTCCTTGCATAAAGGGGCAGTAAACTGGAATGTTATATATATATATATATATATATATATATATATACAGTATATATATATATATATATATATATATATATATATATATATATATATATTATAGTATATATAAATTAAAAAAATGCATATCTGCCAAAAGGGCACCTACCATTTGTGTATTGAGGAGGAAACATTTCTGCATGGTTTTAAATATAGAATTTCTACAGCATTGTCAAATAATCAGAAATACACTGCTGCTAAAAAAATGTGTTTTTATGGACCCCTGGCCCCGCCATACAACTATTACCACACTGAAGTTATAATCTGAAATTGCACAAAAAAATAAAAAACATTTGCTAAGTAAGTCCTACCTCCTCTGCAAATGAAAGTGATCTGCCGTCTGACTCAGGCACACACTGTACAAACAAAGTGCCATGTCTGTCTCACACTGTGCATAGTGGTTTAGTGCACACTAAGAAATCCTCTCAAATGCTAATACTTTACTCCATGTAATAACATTTCCCATGCTCAATTAGCACTCTGCTGTAGTACCCACTGCTGGATGCCAAAAATTACAAGCACCCCCTGATGGCGGCCCTGTTAGGGGGTGCTTGTCTTCTATTGCTCCTTGCAAATGTACATAGTAGCAAGATCACATGATCAGAAAAAGGTGCAGAAATAATGCAGGAGACTGTGCGGCTGGGGAATAAACTCCTTAACCTCTTGATGCCAGAGAGAACATAATACAATGTTTCTTTTTCTCTAGCAACCGAGGGTTAAACTTACACAAGCTCAAACCTTAAAGGGACATATCTCAGTAGAGTACTAGAGTTTGCTCAAACCTTAAAGGGACATACAGGGAGTGCAGAATTATTAGGCAAGTTGTATTTTTGAGGATTCATTTTATTATTGAACAACAACCATGTTCTCAATGAACCCAAAAAACTCATTAATATCAAAGCTGAATATTTTTGGAAGTAGTTTTTAGTTTGTTTTTAGTTTTAGCTATTTTAGGGGGATATCTGTGTGTGCAGGTGACTATTACTGTGCATAATTATTAGGCAACTTAACAAAAAACAAATATATACCCATTTCAATTATTTATTTTTACCAGTGAAACCAATATAACATCTTAACATTCACAAATATACATTTCTGACTTTCAAAAACAAAACAAAAACAAATCAGTGACCAATATAGCCACCTTTCTTTGCAAGGACACTCAAAAGCCTGCCATCCATGGATTCTGTCAGTGTTTTGATCTGTTCACCATCAACATTGCGTGCAGCAGCAACCACAGCCTCCCAGACACTGTTCAGAGAGGTGTACTGTTTTCCCTCCTTGTAAATCTCACATTTGATGATGGACCACAGGTTCTCAATGGGGTTCAGATCAGGTGAACAAGGAGGCCATGTCATTAGATTTTCTTCTTTTATACCCTTTCTTGCCAGCCACGCTGTGGAGTACTTGTGATGGAGCATTGTCCTGCATGAAAATCATGTTTTTCTTGAAGGATGCAGACTTCTTCCTGTACCACTGCTTGAAGAAGGTGTCTTCCAGAAACTGGCAGTAGGACTGGGAGTTGAGCTTGACTCCATCCTCAACCCGAAAAGGCCCCACAAGCTCATCTTTGATGATACCAGCCCAAACCAGTACTCCACCTCCACCTTGCTGGCGTCTGAGTCGGACTGGAGCTCTCTGCCCTTTACCAATCCAGCCACGGGCCCATCCATCTGGCCCATCAAGACTCACTCTCATTTCATCAGTCCATAAAACCTTAGAAAAATCAGTCTTGAGATATTTCTTGGCCCAGTGTTGACGTTTCAGCTTGTGTGTCTTGTTCAGTGGTGGTCGTCTTTCAGCCTTTCTTACCTTGGCCATGTCTCTGAGTATTGCACACCTTGTGCTTTTGCGCACTCCAGTGATGTTGCAGCTCTGAAATATGGCCAAACTGGTGGCAAGTGGCATCTTGGCAGCTGCACGCTTGACTTTTCTCAGTTCATGGGCAGTTATTTTGCGCCTTGGTTTTTCCACACGCTTCTTGCGACCCTGTTGACTATTTTGAATGAAACGCTTGATTGTTCGATGATCACGCTTCAGAAGCTTTGCAATTTTAAGAGTGCTGCATCCCTCTGCAAGATATCTCACTATTTTTGACTTTTCTGAGCCTGTCAAGTCCTTCTTTTGACCCATTTTGCCAAAGGAAAGGAAGTTGCCTAATAATTATGCACACCTGATATAGGGTGTTGATGTCATTAGACCACACCCCTTCTCATTACAGAGATGCACATCACCTAATATGCTTAATTGGTAGTAGGCTTTCGAGCCTATACAGCTTGGAGTAAGACAACATGCATAAAGAGGATGATGTGGTCAAAATACTCATTTGCCTAATAATTCTGCCCTCCCTGTATATCTCAGTAGAGTACTAGAGTTTGCTCAAACCTTAAAGGGACATATCTCAGTAGAGTACTAGAGTTTGCTCAAACCTTAAAGGGACATATATCTCAGTAGAGTACTAGAGTTTGCTCAAACCTTAAAGGGACATATATCTCAGTAGAGTACTAGAGTTTGCTCAAACCTTAAAGGGACATATATCTCAGTAGAGTACTAGAGTTTGCTCAAACCTTAATGAGACATATATCTCAGTAGAGTACTAGCGTTTGCTCAAACCTTAAAGGGACATATATATCAGTAGAATACTACAGCTTTGTAACCTTAGTTTTTGGATACTTTACAAACCAAGCTGCTTTAGTGGTTGCTCTGATTTGTGCATAGTACAAGGAGCTTAGGTATCAGTCATTTAGTAAATTGTAAGATTGCACCCCAGCACGTGCAGTAAGTCTCAGCAATGACAGAAGAAAAGGCAAAAGCAGATTTTTCTTTTGATGCTACTGACAGTTTACTGGGCTGTACAGACACATCAAACTATTAAAGGGACAGTCTAGTCCAAAATAAAATTTTATGATTCAGACAGGGCATTTCATATTAAACAACTTTCCAATTTACTTTTATCACCAATTTTGCTTTGTTGTCTTGGTATTCTTAGTTGAAAGATAAACCTAGTAGGCCCATATGCTAATTTCAAGGTCGCCTTTAAGCTGAATGCATTTTGACAGTTTTCACCACTAGAGGGTGTTAGTTCATGTGTGTCATATAGATAACATTGTGCTCACGCACGGGGAGTTACCTAGGAGTCAGCACTGATTGGCTAAAATGCAAGTCTGTCAAAAAAACTGAAATAATGGGGCAGTTTGCAGAGGCTTAGGTACAAGGTAATTACAGAGGTAAACCGTGTATTGTTGTAACTGTGTTGGTTATCTAAAACTGGGGAATAAAGGGATTATCTATCTTTTAAAGCAATTCAAATTCTGGTGTAGACTGTCCCTTTAATGTTTTATGTCCCCTTAACCCCTAAACAAAATCCATCATTGAAAACCTATCTTCAATTACCAACCTAATCTGAGGTTGCCACCTTAGTTCAGGCTAAGGGGCCGATTTTTCAATGTCTGTCCAATATGATAGGCTATAGCGTATCATGTTTGACAGACATCACTGAATGCCGACAGCATATGCTGTTGGCATTTAACATTGCACAAGCAGTTCACCAGAACTGCTTGTGCAATGCCGCCCCCTGCAGATAGCTAGCAGGGTTGTCAATCAGCCCAATCGTAGCCAGTGGACCGCTGCTTCATAACTGCTGTTTCGTACAGAAACAGGGGCATCAAGCTTTCAGAGCTTGATAATTCTGCCTCTAAATTTGAACACTCTAGCACCTTGCACAGCAACATTGTACTGCTGAGTACCCACTATGTATAATAGCAAATAGACACAAGCTCTCACATAGATGTTCACTCTCTCACACACACATTTTCTCTCACACAAACTGTCACACACAAAAATACTCACGCAGCGCTTTCACACAAACTAACACACAAAGACACACCCTTCACACACAAACTCTGTCACACACACAAATATACTCACACTTTCGCAAACACACAAACTCTCTCACACACACAAATATACTCACGCTTTCACACACACTAACACACAAACCCTTACACACACACAAATATACTCACGCTTTCACACACACAAAGACAGACTCCTCACACACAAACTCACACACACACAAATATACACTCCTTACAAACTCTCTCACACACACAAATATACTCACACTTTCACACACACAAAGACACACTCCTCACACACAAACTCTCTCACACACACAAATATACTCATGCTTTCACACACACTAACACACAAACTCTCTCACACACACAAATATACTCACGCTTTCACACACACACACAAACTCTCTCTCACACACAAATATACTCATACTTTCACACACACAAAGACAGTCTCCTCACACACAAACTCTCTCACACACAAATATACTCATGCTTTCACACACACGCACACACAAACTCTCACACACACAGAAAAACACTCACTCTTTCCCACACAAACTCTTACACACACACACACACACACACACACATGTACTCACACTCTCTCTCACACACACACATAAACACAAATACACACACTCTCCCGCCACAGCTAAGCATCATTTAGGAGTCATCACTCAGGCCCTTATAGCATTTCTGTACAAGAAGCAGAGACAATGTCACTGCAATATAGCACTGCATGACATGACCGTTTTGCTGCATTTACACTTTGTGCTGACTATTTTATATCAATTCACATTTCAGCTTAAATTTTATTACATTTAAAGTTTGCATTTTCTATTTTGTATTTTATTTTGTATATAGCAGTGTATTTAGGATTGTGATCAAATTCGAATTATGCCTTTACAGTTTTTGTGTAACTTTAACATATTAGCCTTATACTTTGTACAGTGGAGGCTCCTCTATAGGAGCACATCTGCACGTGAACCCCCAAAGCCCCCAAAGAGGGAAAAAAAAAACTTTTTGGCTGAATAAATATAAATTTTCCAATAGATCCCTATTGGAAAATGTATATTTATTGAGCTAAAAAGGGTTACAGTCCAATTTTGTAAAAAAAAAAAATGCTGTTTTTACTGTTCTATCGCACCGCACATGTGATAGATAGAAGTATAGGTTTCAAGCTCCTTGCACTTATTTCTAAGTGCCTGCAGCACCCCCTTCCAACCAAGCCCCATACCTTGTTAATCCCACAGTTCTGACTGTGCGAGTGAGAGCTATGTGAGTCAGTGTAAGTGATGATGGCGTGCGGGAGGAGGAGCCTGGCCAGCGTGAAAAGGCACAGAGCAGCAGAGGAATATATAATGGTGGCAGTCTGGGAGAGAGCTTTCACATGATTAGCAAGTATAACACTGTTATACTATATATAATTATAACAGTCACAGGAGATCATGGCTCAAAAGGTGAAGGGGGAGAGAGGAGGAGCAGAGCTGAACCTGTGAAATAAAAAATGGTTCCCCGTGGCAATTTGCAAAATGAATACTTCTGGAATCTGTGAAAAAATCAGGTGGATGGTATAATACTCACAAAATGAGCAGCACCCATGTGCTAATTGATGACGGCTGGGGAACTGGAATTCCCCAGCCTGCATCAATTAGCACATGGGTGCTGCTCATTTTGTGAGTATTATACCATTCACCTGACCTGTTACCATCAATATTCCAACAGAGTTGCACTAGGAGGCGCCCTTTCTCTTTGTGATTTTTTCACAGATTCCAGTTTCTTCATTCATTTCCACGAGAGGAGCTGCCTGTCACATAGGAGGACATATTCGGACAGGCCACCTCCACAGATGTTCCGTTTTGGAAATCCATAAATATATATATAAATTCATGGGCGGGGCCATCTGAGGGAGGGGTGGGGCTTTATTTTGTGGTTTGTGGTCTAGTGCCCCCCCCAACTTCAAACTTCACCAGCTGCCACTCACTTTGTATATCTATATGTGTATCTCTTGCAAATTAAATTGCACTTTGCATGTCTTTTATTTAAATTAAAACTGAAATACTATCAGTTTCAGTTTTCCCGAGAGCGCCATTACTTTCTATGGGCCAGATAATTAAACATTTTATAGTTTGGAGAGAGATTACACCCTGTTCCAAATTATTATGCCAATTATATTTTTCTCATTTACCTAAATAATTGATGTAAACAACAGTCAACATAATTCTCATGTTATCAACTATTAAGAGTACAATTCAAATTTTATTGAACAAACCTCGTAATGATAACAGTATTTTTTTTCAAAATAAAAAACTTAAAATGCACTGTTCCAAATTATTATGCACAGTAAGTTTCAAAACACTTTATAGGTTGTAAAGAACTGAAAATGGTCATATTTACTGAAATCACAACATTTTAACTTTTTAAACATTTTAACAGGTCACGTTACATTTTAACATAAGACCCCTTATTTGATAGCAGCTTCACAAATCTTGCATCCATTGAACTTGAGTTTTTGGACAATTTCTGCTTGAATTTGTTTGCAAGATGTCAGAATAGCCTCCCAGAGCTGCTGTTTGGATTTAAACTGCCTCCCACCCTCATAGATCTTTTGCTTGAGGATGCTCCAAAGGATCTCAATAGGATTGAGGTCAGGGGAGGATGGAGGCCACACCATTACTTTCTCTCCTTTTATCCCCATAGCAGCCATTGATGCAGAGGTATTCTTTGCAGCATGAGATGGTGCATTGTCATGCATGAAGATGATTTTATTACGGAAAGCATAGTTCTTCCTTCTGTACCAGGGAAGGAAGTGGTCTGTCAGGAACTCCACATACTTTGCAGAGGTCATCTTTACACCTTGGGGACCAGCTCTCTTCCCATGATTCCGGCCCAAAACAGGACTCCACCACCGCCTTGCTGACGTTGCAGCCTTGTTGGAACTGGGTGGCCGTCCACCAACCATCCACTACTCCATCCATCTTGACCATCCAGGGTTGCACGGCACTCATCAGTGAACGGGACTGTTTGAAAATTAATCTTCATGTATTTCTCTGCCCAATGCAGCCATTTCTGCTTGTGAGCATTGGTTAGTGGTGGCCGAATGGAAGGTTTATGCACAGTTGCAAGACTCTGGAGGACTCTACACCTTGATATCCGTGGGACTCCAGAGGCACCAGCAGCTTCAAATATCTGTTTGCTGCTATGTAATGGTATTTTAGCAGCTGCTCTCTTGATCCGATGCATGGATCTGGCAGAAATGTTCCTCAATGTGCCTTTATCTGCACAAACCCGTCTGTGCTCTGAATCATCCAGAAATCTCTTAATAGTGCGACGATCATGCTTAAGTTTTCGTGAAATATCTAATGTTTTCATACCTCGTCCAAGACATTGAACTATTTCACTCTTTTCGGCAGCAGAGAGATCCTTTTTCTTCCTCATATTGCTTGAAAATGGTGCTCTTCTTAATAATGTGGAACACCCTCCTTTAGTAGTTTTTCCTTTAATTGGGCTCACTTGACAATCTAATTTTCACAGGTGTCCGAGATTGTTTTCAGTGATCAAAAGAGCCCCGAGACACAATGCCATCCATGAGTTAAACTGAAAAAATATATATTTAATCTTTGTGACACTGAAATAGAATTTGCATAATAATTTAGAACAGGGTGTATAGTGCTGACTTCACAGAGGCAGAACTCACTGAATTTTCTAAGAAAAGTGGAGGAACCTTGAAATCCCAGGGAGATGAGAGATGCCTTCCACAGAAAGCAATGAAGCTCTCTGGGATACAAAATCTCACATGGGAGATAAAAGGTAACTGGGGTACCCCTGGGAAGAGATATAAAGGCTCTGTTTGCATCAATTCCAAATTAAACTAAAATGTTTTCATTACAATTTAACTTGATTTTCTCTATATTTTAGTATATATTACTTTTCTGTTAGTTAAAATAAGTGTATTGTGAATTTTGAGCAAACTTCACCTGCAATACAGCTGGCGAGACAAATCAGTTGTTCAGGTTGTTTAAAATGCTTAGCAAATTTCACAAGACTTATGAGAGAGCTTCAGAAATACCCTGGGAACTCCATTGTTTAGCCTAGGGAACTGCCCTGTCCCTCATAATTTCTGGAACTGTCAGTTTACAATGGAGAAAATACAAAGTGCAATGTAATGTCATATAAAACATGATCCTAAGTTATTAAAGTAACACATAAACTTTCAAAGCATAATCAGAATGTGTGAAATCACTGCTAGATCTAAATTTAAATGTATTAAAATATAAATGAGAAAGTGCAAAGCTTTAATGCAATAATACTGAAAGGGTAAGTGTAACAATACTCTCATATCAAGCAGTGCTGTATCGCATTGGGCTTGTCTCTACTAACATACTTAAATGAGAGAGGTCTTGCAGAGCTTTTTCTATTGAAAATTCAATGAGTTCAGCCTCTATGAAGTCTGAACTGGAATTTCTCTCCAAGCTGGAGAATCGTTGAATAGCACGGCTTAGAGGTGCAGTAGCACCAGGTTGGTATAGTGATGCTTAAAGGGTTAGTCAAGTCCAAAACAAACTTACATTTTTCAAATAGGGCATGTCATTTTAAACAACTTTCCAATTTACTTTTATCAACAATTTTGCTTTGTTCTCTTGGTATTCTAGTTGAAAGCAAACCTAGGAAGGCTCATATGATAATTTATAAGCCCTTGAAGACTGCCTCTATTTTATTTACTTTTCACAGCAGGGGAGAGCAAGCTCATGTAGGCCATATAGATAGCATTGTGATCACGCCCGTGGCTAGTGGCAGACACTGCACTATTTGGCTAAAATGCAAGTCAATAGATAATAACTAAAAGTCATGTGATTAGGGGCGGTCAGAAGATGCTTAGATACAAGTCAGTCACAGAAGTAAAAAGTGTATTAATATAACAGTGTTGGTTTTGCAAAACTGGGGAATGGGTAATAAAGGGATTATCTATCTTTTTAAACAACAACAATTCTGGTGTTGACTGTCCCTTTAACAGCACTGGATTGGCTTAGGATAACAGACCTGTATAAGAGAACATTGCTTAGTTAAAATAGTGAATCCCATGGATAAGTTAATTACTTTATAATGAGACTTTAGCAATATTTTGTGGGATACTTGGCATTGCATCACAGGGTGAAAAGCTTATTTAGTGTGATCATCTGAAAAGAAGTATGTACAAGCTAGAATGAACCACAGAGATTAGCTCGGCCCCCAGGTGATGTCATGCAAACGTCTGTGCACTTATAGGAGCTGTTATATCAGGTCTAAGGCAGCATGAAACGGACAAGGAGATGTTTATAAAAAACACATCACATCAAGTAAGTAGTTTTATTTAGGTACTTGTGGGTTGTAAATTTGCATTGAGGTGAAGTAATATCTGTGTTAAGAACATAATTGTGAGCCATGAATGTAGATATAGGCGTATAAAAGGCAGACGGAGACGGTATATTTTATTTTGTTATTCAGATTAATGGTTTACTTTAAAGGGACATTGTACACTAGATTTTTCTTTACATAAATGTTTTGTAGATGATCCTTTAATATAGCCTGGGAGTGTTTTTATAAAAGTGTTTAGTTTTGCTTATTATTTAATAACATTGTGCTGATTTTCAGACTCCTAACCAAGCCCCACAGTGCCAGATGAATACACGCGTTTACAGACTCCTGCTGAATCCTGTTTACGTTATATGTCTTTTCTTATGCAGGGAGGGGGAGTTTCTGCTCTTTTTGTTTACCCAGCCCCTTTCACTGGCTGTCCCAGACTACCTCATCAACAGTGCTAAACTGGGAGCTTCTAATTAAGTTTTTAAAACGTTTTATACTGAATTTTTAGATCAGTATGTAAGCCGAAACGTCAACTGTTTTTCACTGTTTTCAAAGATATTGTAATAAAGAGAGATTTTTTTCCTGCAGTATGATATGTAACTGAACTCTCAGAGGCAGTACCCTGGCTTATACTTGGAAGGTATTATATTATATAAATGTGTATGTATAGATTTAGTTAGTATATACAGTATATATATATATATATATATATATATATATATATATATATAAACATGTATTTAAGAATAAATAGAACATTTTCTTTAACTGAAGAGATTTTTTAAATGTAAAATATTTATATTTCATGTCAAGTTAACGCACTTGATAAAATGCAATCAGGTTTGCGCGATTTCTTGGGTGTTTTTTTTTTCACTTTCCACCGTCCATTAAAGTCTATGTTGGAATACGTTAAAGCAAATGGAATATTTGAAGTTTTGCTTTTTTGCATGCATCGTGTTAGCGAGTGAGCGAGAGAAAACTTTTTACTTTCAACTTGTGATACACGCTCTACCCGACGCATGCAAAAAGCCAAAGTCTAGTGGGGTTAACACACGAGCAGTGGATCTGACATTGCACTTGATTTTAAATAGAGTCACCTATTAAATGTATGCCCGAGGTGCACCCTGCTGCCTCTTTAAGTAAATAAGCACCAGGTAATCAGGTTATCAATACATGGTATGTCCTATATGCCTTGATCTCAGGGTAAATAATTGTTTGTAGGGTTTTTAGTCACATCAGCTAGATTATGAGTTTTGCAGTATGAGTGAAAAAGCATCTTTATGCTTCATAACGCTGCTTTTTCCCTAACGCCGCTATTACAAGTCTTGTCGGTATAGGTGTACCGCACACCTTTTAGCCACACCTTTTAGTCACGCAATGTCAGTACCGCACTTTTTAAAAAAAATGTCGTCTTTTTTCAATGAGACTTCCATAGCACCGGTATTATGAGTTTGCCTGGGAGGCCAAAAAGTGAGCGGTACAGCCTATACTGACAAGATCTGTACCACCATCTAAAGTCAGTAGTTATGAGTTTTATGTTACAAAGCTGTACCATAAAACTCATAACTAAAGTGTTAAAAAGTACACTAACACCCACAAACTACCTATTAACCCCTAAACTGAGGCCCTCCCGCATTGCAAACACTAAAATAAAATTATTAACCGCTAATCTGCCGCTCCGGATATCGCTGCCACTAGTTATTAACCCCTATTCCGCCACTCCCTGACATCGTTGCCACTATAATAAACCTATTAACCCCTAAAGCGCTACCCTCCTGCATTGCAAACACTAAAATAAAATTATTAACCCCACACCGCCGCTACAAAAAACCTATTAACCACTAAACCGCAAGCCCCCCACAATGAAATATACTAAAATAAATTATTAACCCCTAAACCTCTGACCTCCCACATCACTAACTCTACATAAATATATTAACCCCTAATCCTAACCCTAACGTAACCCTAAAGTAACACTAAGCCTAACACCCCCTAACTTAAATATAATTAAAATAAATCTAAATAAACCTTACAATTATTAACTAAATAATTACTATTTAAAAATAAATACATACTTACCTGTAAAATAAAACCTAAGCTAGCTACAATATAACTAATAGTTATATTAATTGGCAGTTTAGTGTAGGCTAGGGTTTTTTTTATTTTGGAGAGGCTTTTTTATTTTGATAGGGCTATTAGGTTAGGAGTAAACCATTTTTTATTTTTTTTATGTTTTTTTATTTTTTTGTAATGTTGTGTTTATTTTTTTTGTAAGTTAGTAAATTGTATTGTAGTAATTTAATTTATTTTATTCTAATGTTAGTTTTTAGTGTAAAGTAGCTTAGGTTTTATTTTACAGGTAACTTTGTATTTATTTTAACTAGATCGCCATTAAATAGTTAATAACTATTTAGTAACTAGTCTACCTAGTTAAAATAAATACAAACTTACCTGTGAAATAAAAATAAAACAGGTAAGTTTGTAATTAGTTTTAAATAGGAATTATTTAGTTAATAATTGTAAGGTTTAGTTAGATTTATTTTAATTATATTTAAGTTAGGGGGTGTTAGGGTTAGGATAAGAGTTAGGCTTAGGGTTCTGTTAGGGTTAGGTTTAGGGGTTAATAACTTAGTATAGTGGCGACGACATTAGGGGCAGCAGATTCGGGGTTAATAACTGTAATGTAGGTGGTGGCGATATTGGGGCGGCAGATTAGGGGTTAATAACTGTAATGTAGGTGGTGGCGATATCGGGGCGGCAGATTAGGGGTTAATAACTGTAATGTAGGTGGCGATGACATTAGGGGCGGCAGATTAGGGGTTAATAACTGTAATGTAGGTGGCGATGACATTAGGGGCGGCAGATTAGGGGTTAATAACTGTAATGTAGGTGGTGGCGATATCGGGGCGGCAGATTAGGGGTTAATAACTGTAATGTAGGTGGCGACGACATTAGGGACAGCAGATTAGGGGTTAATAACTGTAATGTAGGTGGTGGCGATATCGGGGCGGCAGATTAGGGGTTAATAACTGTAATGTAGGTGGTGGCGATATCGGGGCGGCAGATCAGGGGTTAATAACTGTAATGTAGGTGGTGGCGATATCGGGGCGGCAGATTAGGGGTTAATAACTGTAATGTAGGTGGTGGCGATATCGGGGTGGCAGATTAGGGGTTAATAACTGTAATGTAGGTGGTGGCGATATCGGGGCGGCAGATTAGGGGATAATAACTGTAATGTAGGTGGTGGCGATATCGGGGCGGCAGATTAGGGGTTAATAACTGTAATGTAGGTGGCTGCGATGTTAGGGGCAGCAGATTAGGGGTTAATAACTGTAATGTAGGTGGCTGCGATGTTAGGGGCAACAGATTAGGGGTTAATAACTGTAATGTAGGTGGCTGCGATGTTAGGGGCAGCAGATTAGGGGTTAATAACTGTAATGTAGGTGGCTGCGATGTTAGGGGCAGCAGATTAGGGGTTAATAACTGTAATGTAGGTGGCTGCGATGTTAGGGGCAGCAGATTAGGGGTTAATAAATGTAATGTAGGTGGTGGCGATATCGGGGCGGCAGATTAGGGGTTAATAACTGTAATGTAGGTGGTGGCGATATCGGGGCGGCAAATTAGGGGTTAATAACTGTAATGTAGGTGGCTGCGATGTTAGGGACGGCAGATTAGGGGTTAATAACTGTAGTGTAGGTGGTGGCGATATCGGGGCGGCAGATTAGGGGTTAATAACTGTAATGTAGGTGGCTGTGATGTTAGGGGCAGCAGGTTAGGGGTTAATAACTGTAATGTAGGTGACGGCGACGTTAGGGGCGGCAGATTAGGGGTTAATAACTGTAATGTAGGTGGTGGCGATATCGGGGCGGCAGATTAGGGGTTAATAACTGTAATGTAGGTGGCTGCGATGTTAGGGGCAGCAGGTTAGGGGTTAATAACTGTAATGTAGGTGACGGCGACGTTAGGGGCGGCAGATTAGGGGTTAATAACTGTAATGTAGGTGGCGATATCGGGGCGGCAGATTAGGGGTTAATAACTGTAATGTAGGTGGCTGCGATGTTAGGGGCAGCAGGTTAGGGGTTAATAACTGTAATGTAGGTGACGGCGACGTTAGGGGCGGCAGATTAGGGGTTAATAACTGTAATGTAGGTGGTGGTGATATCGGGGCGGCAGATTAGGGGTTAATAACTAATGTAGGTGGCTGCGATGTTAGGGGCAGCAGATTAGGGGTTAATAACTGTAATGTAGGTGACGGCGACGTTAGGGGCGGCAGATTAGGGGTTAATAACTGTAATGTAGGTGGTGGCGATATCGGGGCGGCAGATTAGGGGTTAATAACTGTAATGTAGGTGGCTGCGATGTTAGGGGCAGCAGGTTAGGGGTTAATAACTGTAATGTAGGTGACGGCGACGTTAGGGGCGGCAGATTAGGGGTTAATAACTGTAATGTAGGTGGTGGCGATATTGGGGCAGCAGATTAGGGGTGTTTAGACTCGGGGTTTATGTTAGGGTGTTAGGTTTAAACGTAATGTTTTCTTTCCCCATAGACATCAATGGGGCTGCGTTACAGAGCTTTTGTTTCCATGATTGCAGGTGTTAGTTTTTTTCTGACCCGTTCTCCCCATTGATGTCAATGGGGAAATTGTGCACAAGCACGTCAAAGCAGCGCTTGTATTTGGGTGCGGTATGGAGCTCAACGCCACCATATCGCCCACACACGCCTGCTTTTTTAAAACCTGTAATAGCGCTCAAAAAAACTCGTAATCTAGCTGATTATTAGAAGGGGCAGAACTAAGATTGGTGTAGCAGGTGCACCAGGGCCCAAGTGCTGGGGCCAATAGCAGTCAGTCTATGTGTTAATACTAATATAGGGAGCCTCTTTTAGATCCATCTATCCTCAAAATCATTATACAGTGCAGCATGTACATTATTACTATTGCTTACTACTGTTAGCTTTTGGGGACCCAATCTGGCACCAGGACCCTCTGTTGAGCAGCTCTGAGTATGAGTTTACCTTTCACCGTGGGCAAACACTGGCGCCAGCAGTTGCTGCAGCAGCATTTCTCTGATTTCTTACACTGGTCATCGGTCTGGCATGCATCAGGCAAGGGCCGCACGTGCACACAGATGGAAGGATCAAAGAAAGGACAGACGTCTTTTTCTGCAGGACCTTGTGACCAAAGTAAAGGAAGAGGTTAAGTAATAAATTCTCTCTTGCACAGACTTGTGTCAATTCAATTTTACCTTTATTTCATTGAAAAACAAAAATACTGTACATAAATAAACATTGTACTCAAGTGCAACAATTAACCACATTAATGATGTTGTGCATTGGAAAAAACAAACTGTAAAGCAGTCTGAATGCTACTGAAACCGAAAGGAAAAGCAGGTTTAAAGGGACACTATACCCCAAAAAAATGTTTTCATGATTAAGGTAGAGAATACAATTTTAAACAACATTCCAATTTACTTCTATTATCTAATTTGCTTCATTCTTTAGATATCCTTTAATTAAGAAATAGCAATGCACATGGTGAGCCAATCACAGGAGGCATCTATGTGCAGCTACCAATCAGCAGCTACTAAGCATATCTAGATATGCTTTTCAGCAAAAAATATCAAGAGAATGAAGCAAATTAGATAATAGAAGTAAATTAGAAAGTTGTTTATAATTGTATGCTCTTTCTAAATCATGGAAGAAAAAAATTGAATTTCATGTCCCTTTAAGCACACCTAGGGACAGTTCATTTACTGGCCGATAATACAAAGCTACTACAGTTTTATTAGTGAACTGTGACAAACATGCATTAAAGCTAGAATATAATCTATTTTATACAAATAAATAAATAATAAAACAATGAATGATAAATACATCAGTTCATACAACAGAAGTAATACAATGTAGAGAAAAAGAATCTATTAGCAGATCTGACTGAATCATTTTACTAAGCCACAAGTAGTCTGTAATAATTATATTCTATTACTGTATATCTACAGCTCAACCCATTGTATGTTTTTACAGTTAAAACTTGGTGTTAAAAAGGATTTGGTTGCACCAAAGCTTATTAAGAAATTACATATTAACAAGCACCTAGATTAAGAGTTTTGCATTCCGGTTTTTATGCTGAAATGGCCATTTTTGATCAGCGTTAAAACAGGAACGCAGCCATTACGAGTCTTGTCGGTATAGCTGTAATGCAAACATTTCAGCCTGTGACGCAACGTCAGTCCCGCACTAAAAAAAAAATGAAGTTTTTGCATGGGATTTCTATAGCGCTGGTATTACAGGTTGTGAGGTGATGCTAAAATGCTTGCTTTGCAGCCTATACCGACATGATCCATTCCGAAATCTGAGACTAGTAGTTATGAGTTTTGCGCAACAAAACTGTTACACAAAACTCATAACTAAACTGTTACAAAGTACACTAACACCCATAAACTACCTATTAACCCCTATTCTGCCGCCCTCCCGCATCACAAACACTAAATTAAACTTATTAACCCCTAATCTGACACTATCGATATCACCGCCTAATCACCGCCACTATAATAAAGTTATTTACCCATATTCCCCCCACACCCCAACATCACCCACACTATAATAAAGCTATTAACCCCTAATCTGCCACTCTCGATATCACCGCCTAATCACCGCTAGTGATGTCGCTAACCTAAAATTTTCGGTTCGCGAACGGCGGACTCAAACTTTCGCAACTGTTCGCGAACGGGCGAACAGGGCGAACCGCCATTGACTTCAATAGGCAGGCAAACTTTAAAACCAACAGGGACTCTTTCTGGCCACAATAGTGATGGAAAAGTTGTTTCAAGGGGACTAACACCTGACTGTGGCATGCCGGAGGGGGATCCATGGCAAAACTCCCATGGAAAATTACATAGTTGATGCAGAGTCTGGTTTTAATCCATAAAGGGCATAAATCACCTAACATTCCTAAATTGTTTGGAATAACGTGCTTTAAAACATCAGGTATGATGTTGTATCGATCAGGTAGTGTAAGGGTTACGCCCGCTTCACAGTGACAGACCAAACTCCACGTTTAAAGGTACAGTCTACACCAGAATTTTTATTGTTTTAAAAGATAGATAATCCCTTTATTACCCATTTCCCAGTTTTGCATAACTAACACATTTATATGTGTTTATGTTACAACAGATATGAGTGGTGGCACTGTGGGCAAGTGGGCCTGTGACACACGCTGGCAGACAGGCAACTACAATTAGATTACACTAGCAGACTGATGTTTCACAGTCAAAAAAGTTTTTTTTTTTTTTAAATTTACACTACTGTTACAACAGATATGAGTGGTGGCACTGTGGGCAAGTGGGCCTGGCACACATGCTGGCAGGCAGGCAACTGCAATTAGATTACACTAGCAGACTGATGTTTCACAGTCAAAAAAGGTTTTTTTTAAAAATTTACACTACTGTTACAACAGATATTAGTGGTGGCACTGTGGGCAAGTGGGCCTGGCACACACGCTGGCAGGCAGGCAACTGCAATTAGATTAAACTAGCAGACTGATGTTTAACAGTCAAAAAAGTTTTTTTTTTTTAAATTTACATTATTGTTACAACAGATATGAGTGGTGGCACTGTTGACAAGTGGGCCTGGCACACACGCTGGCAGGCAGGCAACTGCAATTAGATTACACTAGCAGACTGATGTTTAACAGTCAAAAAAGTTTTTTTTTTAAATTTACACTACTGTTACAACAGATATGAGTGGTGGCACTGCAGGCAAGTGGGCCTGGCACACACGCTGGCAGGCAGGCAACTGCTATTAGATTACACTAGCAGACTGATGTTTCACAGTCAATTTTTTTTTTTTTTTAATATTTACACTACTGTTACAACAGATATGAGTGGTGGCACTGCAGGCAGGCAACTGCAATTAGATTACACTAGCAGACTGATGTTTCACAGTCAAAATTACACAGGCAAAAAAAAAAAAGACTGATGTTCTAGCCCTAAAAAGGGCTTTTTGGGGTGCTGTCCTTACAGCAGAGATCAGATGAGTCCTTCAGGACTGTAGTGGACACTGAATACACTAGTCTAGCTATCAATTTCCCTATAAAATCAGCAGCAGCTACACTATCCCTCCTCTCACTAAGAATGCAGGATCAGAATGAATCTAAAATGGCTGCTGTCCAGGAGCTGGGAGGGTCTGGGAGGGAGTGTCTGCTGCTGATTGGCTGAAATGTGTCTGCAGACTGTGAGATACAGGGTCAAAGTTTACTCAATGATGACGAATAGGGGGCAGATCGAACATCGCATATGTTTGCCCGCCGCGGCGAACGCGAACAAGCTATGTTCGCCGGGAACTATTCGCCGGCGAACTATTCGCGACATCACTAATCACCGCCACTATAATAAAGTTATTTACCCATATTCCCCCCACACCCCAACATCACCCACACTATAATAAAGCTATTAACCCCTATTCTGCCGCTCCCAACATCGCCACCACTGAATAAAGTTATTAACCTCTAAACCTCTGGCCTCCCACATCACTGCCACTAAATAAACCTAGTAACCCCTAAACCGCCAGCCCCCCACATTGCAAAAAAATAAATTAAAACTATTAACCCCTAAACCTAACAACCCCCTAACTTTATATTAAATTTACAATATCCCTATCTTAAAATAAATAAAAACTTACCTGTGAAATTAAAAAAACCTAAGTTTAAACTATATATTAAACTAACATTACTATTATACTAAAATTAAAATAACTACAATTAAATAAACTAAATTACACATTAAAAAAACCTAACACTACTAAAAAACTTTAAATCTACAATTACAAAAAATAAAAACAAAATTATCCAAAATAAAAACAATTACACCTAATCTAAAAGCCCTATGAAAATAAAAAAGCCCCCCCCAAAATAAAAAAAAACCCTAGCCTACAATAAACTACAAATAGCCCTTAAAATTGCCTTTTGTAGTACATTGCCCTAAAGAAATCAGCTCTTTTCCCTGTAAAAAAATACAAAAAGACCCCCCCAACAGTAAAACCCACCACCCAACCAACCCTGTGGCGGATGTCTTGAAGTATGGACTGGCTCTGCGCCACCGGGATGAAGATAGAAGATGCCGTCTGGATGAAGATAGAAGACGTCGACTGGATGGACTTCAAAAACTGAAAGTGGATCGTCAGGGCTTAGTGTTAGGTTTTTTTAAAACTTCTTTTGGTTGTTTTTTTGTTTTTTTTTTAATTAGGGTTTGGGCTATCTTAAAAGAGCTATATGTCCTTTTCAGGGCAATAAAAAAGAGCTGAATATCCTTTTTAGGGCAATGGGCAATTCTTGTATGTCTGAGGAAGGGGCTAAACCCCTGAACATGTACACAATCTAGGAAATAAACCTTTGAAAAGTCCTGGTGAGTGCACTCTTCTTTTGCTTCTACAAATTGCACCCCAGGCATTTGTGACTTGTTATCTAGAGTGCTTGTCTTCTCTACTTATATATATTATATATTAGTTGTATCCCAAATACTTATCCCAAATGTTATCACAATATCAACTTACCAATTTACTCCACTATTATTATTAATATTATTATTATTATATATTCTATATTTCACCCTTATTTGTATATGTTTTGAAGCTCATCCACAAATATATAATTTGAGATAAGAACACTTTTAAGATTGAATGTAACATGCAATAGGTACTTAGGGAAATAACCAGTTACAAGTGACTACTTAATGATCTACAGTTTCATACAAAGTACATTTAAATTATCCCAGAATTGTTTTTTAAATTATTTATTTTAAAACTATTTCTAAATTAATTTGAAATCATTTTGAGAGCAAATTCACTTGTTATAAAAAACCTAAAAAGGTGTTTTCTAATAAGTTAATTATATTATATTGAAAAAGTACAACAATCACTGGCCTAGATTTAGAGTTTGGCGGTAGCCGTGAAAACCAGCGTTAGAGGCTCCTAACGCTGGCTTTAGGCTACCGCCGGTATTTGGAGTCAGTCAGGAAAGGGTCTAACGCTCACTTTTCAGCCGCGACTTTTCCATACCGCAGATCCCCTTACGTCAATTGCGTATCCTATCTTTTCAATGGGATCTTTCTAACTCCGGTATTTAGAGTCGTGTCTGAAGTGAGCGTTAGAAATCTAACGACAAAACTCCAGCCGCAGAAAAAAGTCAGTAGTTAAGAGCTTTCTGGGCTAACGCCGGTTCATAAAGCTCTTAACTACTTAAGGTAGGAAAATTCTGATTGGCTGATGGAATCAGCCAATCAGATTCAAGATCAATCCGATTGGCTGATCCGATCAGCCAATCAGATTGAGCTCGCATTCTATTGGCTGATCGGAACAGCCAATAGAATGCGAGCTCAATCTGACTGGCTGATCGGATCAGCCAATCGGATTGAACTTGAATCTGATTGGCTGATTCCATCAGCCAATCAGAATTTTCCTACCTTAATTCCGATTGGCTGATAGAATCCTATCAGCCAATCGGAATTCGAGGGACGCCATCTTGGATGACGTCCCTTAAAGGAACCGTCATTCTTCAGTTGGACGTCGTCGGAAGAAGATTGATCCGCGCTGGAGGTCTTCACGATGGAGCCGGTCCTCATCGGATGAAGATAGAAGATGCCGCTTGGATCAAGATGGTTGCCGGTCTGGATCGCCTCTTCTTCCCGGATAGGATGAAGATTTTGGAGCCTCTTCTGGACCTCTTCAGCCGCCGGATGATGGATGTCTAGCCCTCGCTTGGGTTGGATGAAGATTTTGGAGCCAGGACCGATCGGTGATACTCGGTGAGGTGAAGATAAGGTAGGAAGATCTTCAGGGGCTTAGTGTTAGGTTTATTTAAGGGGGGTTTGGGTTAGATTAGGGGTATGTGGGTGGTGGGTTTTAATGTTGGGGGGGGGGTATTGTATGTGTTTTTTTACAGGCAAAAGAGCTGAATTTCTTGGGGCATGCCCCGCAAAGGGCCCTGTTCAGGGCTGGTAAGGTAAAAGAGCTTTGAACTATTGTAATTTAGAATAGGGTAGGGCATTTTTTTATTTTGGGGGTCTTTGTTATTTTATTAGGGGGCTTAGAGTAGGTGTAATTAGTTTAAAATTGTTGTAATTTTTTTCTAATGTTTGTAAATTTTGTTTTATTTTTTGTAACTTAGTTCTTTTTTATTTTTTGTACTTTAGTTAGTTTATTTAATTGTATTTATTTGTAGGAATTGTATTTAATTAATTTATTAATAGTGTAGTGTTAGGTTCAATTGTAGATAATTGTAGGTATTTTATTTAATTAATTTATTGATAGTGTAGTGTTAGGTTTAATTGTAACTTAGGTTAGGATTTATTTTACAGGTAACTTTGTAATTATTTTAACTATTTTAGCTATTAAATAGTTCTTAACTATTTAATAGCTATTGTACCTGGTTAAAATAAATACAAAGTTACCTGTAAAATAAATATAAATCCTAAAATAGCTATAATATAATTATAATTTATATTGTAGCTATATTAGGGTTTATTTTACAGGTAAGTATTTAGCTTTAAATAGGAATAATGTATTTAATAAGAGTTAATTTATTTCGTTAGATTTAAATTATATTTAATTTAGGTGGGTGTTAGGGTTAAAGTTAGACTTAGCTTTAGGGGTTAATAAATTTATTAGAGTAGCGGTGAGCTCCTGTCGGCAGATTAGGGGTTAATACTTGAAGTTAGGTGTCGGCAATGTTAGGGAGGGCAGATTAGGGGTTAATACTATTTATTATAGGGTTATTGAGGCGGGAGTGAGGCGGATTAGGGGTTAATACATTTATTATAGTAGCGCTCAGGTCCGGTCGGCAGATTAGGGATTAATAAGTGTAGTTAGGTGGAGGCGACATTGGGGGCGGCAGATTAGGGGTTAATAAATATAATATAGGGGTCAGCGATGTTAGGGCAGCAGATTAGGGGTACATAGGGATAATGTAGGTGGCGGGGGTGTACGGAGCGGCAGATTAGGGGTTAAAAATAATATGCAGGGGTCAGCGATAGCGGGAACGGCAGATTAGGGGTTAATAAGTGTAAGGTTAGGGGTGTTTAGACTCGGGGTACATATTAGAGTGTTAGGTGCAGACGTAGGAACTGTTTCCCCATAGGAAACAATGGGGCTGCGTTAGGAGCTGAACGCGGCTTTTTTGCAGGTGTTAGTTTTTTTTTCAGCTCAAACAGCCCCATTGTTTTCTATGGGGGAATCGTGCACAAGCACGTTTTTGAAGCTGGCCGCGTCCGTAAGCAACTCTGGTATCGAGAGTTGCAGTGGCGGTAAATATGCCTGTACTCTCCCTTTTTGGAGCCTAACACAGCCATTCTGTGAACTCTCAATACCAGAGGTATTTAAAAGGTGCGGCCAGAAAAAAGCCAGCGTTAGCTACGCGGGTCGTTACCGACAAAACTCTAAATCTAGGCCACTGTGTCTCAAATTCTATATGAACTTACAAAAACAGTAGAATTATTATATATATAAAGAAAGGTTAAAATCATATGTGTGTGATAAAATAGACTGAAAAAACCAATAAGAAAGCGTAATAAGAAACAATTGCAACCAATGAGAAAACAACCTCAGGGGTTTAAATAATACCGCCAAATACAGAGAAGCAGTATGTTTAAAAAAAGGCTGCAGGTGACAGCCGAAACGCGTAACACTACTGCTATCGAAGAACTTGGACCCAAAATTCTTGTGATCTATTCTCAACAAACAGATATTGTTGCAGGAGACAGCAGGGGTAACGAAGCCGTATAGGAGCCAAACAGACAGAATTTGCATTCATTAGAAGACTGCCGTGAAAAATCCCCTGGAATCGCAGTCAGCAAAAAGGTGAAGAGGATTCATTTTGGCTCCTGAGGACGTAACCCAGTCCTGCCTGCATTCATATAGGAACAGATCTATACTGGTATAGAGAGAAGCACTTATTCAACAACCCTATTGTCTCAATTGGATACAAAGGTAATAACAAACTTCTTAATGGGACAAAACTGTTAATTCCTAAAGGATACAACTGGTTATACAGACTAAGCAGTTCATTTGTTATACAGGCTAAGCATTCTATTTGTCTGTTTTTAGGAATTAAGAGAATATTGTTTCTTGCTATCATTATATGTACATTAACAATATCGGTAACTAATGAATGTTATTACATCATGTGATTTGTGACACATATACATTTTAAAGTCTTGACGTTTAAAAATCTTGTTGGTTCCTTGATATAAGTATTAATGGCTCCTTGATACAAGTAAATTCATACAATTAGTTTACAGTGTATCAATCATTCTCTATATGCTGTCATAGACAAATATTATACAAATATCACATTTAGAATATATACAATTATAACACAATTTATATACATATATAAATTTCTATTATATTATATTATATTACATTTCTGACATTCAAAAACAAAACAAAAACAAATCAGTGACCAATATAGCCACCTTTCTTTCCTTTTGATCTGTTCACCATCAACATTGCGTGCAGCAGCAACCACAGCCTCCCAGACACTGTTCAGAGAGGTGTACTGTTTTCCCTCTGTCATGATTTTTCCGTTCATCGCCGTGTCACCGCGGCTCCCGGATCTTCTCAGTGTGAATGACGTCACGTTGCTTAGCAACGTGACGCATCCTCTGACACACCCCTCTGATTACGTCGCCGCTCCTGCCTTTAAACCCCGGCGGGAGATCTTACCCGGGGCCCGTTTGTTTGATTCCCCTGGCGTTTATGAGTACTTTACCAGTATCTGATTCTATACTTGTGTACCGACTTCTGCCTGCCTGACCTAGCTTTTGCCTTAACCCTGCTACGGATGTTTGGATACCGACCACTGCCTGCCTGACCTAGCTTTTTGCCTTAACCCTGCTACTGATGTTTTGTTACCGACTTCTGCCTGCCTGACCTTGCTTATGCCTTATCCCTCAATCTACTCTTGGATATATTTTCCTATTTACTACCTGCTTAAAGGGACATTTACTTTTACAAGCTGCAAAAGAGAATTTTGTCTTTTTGTTTGTTACAAGCCTGCTTAAAGGGACATTACTTTTACAAGCTGCAAAAGAGAACTTTGCCTTTTTGTTTGTTACAAGCTTGCTTAAAGGGACATTTACTTTTACAAGCTGCAAAAGAGAACTTTGTCTTTTTATTTGTTACAAGCCTGCTTAAAGGGACATTTACTTTCACAAACTGCAAAAGAGAACTTTGTCTTTTACAAGTCTGTTTAAAGGGACATTTACTTTTACAAGCTGCAAATAAGAGCATTATCTTTATATATTACTAACCTGCTTAAAGGGACGTTTTCACTTTTGTGGCTTTCCAGCGTACTGGAACAATTATTATTTTTTGTAACCAATCTTGTCTGTTTCCTGAGTGGGTCACGTCCTGGTTATTTCTCAGTGTGCTAGCGTGTGTTTTACTGTTCACGCTAGCAGTTGGGTTGCACCCCGGACTGATTCCTAAACGGCTGACATTACAAACGGGCCATAAATGGACCCCACTGAATTATCCATGGCCGTGGCTCACCAGGGACAGTTACTGGGATCTCATGCCACCCACTTGCAATCCCTGGACACTAAACTTGATCAAATAACTGCTTTATTACAAAATTTGGTTGCTACTACACCTCCCAATCCCAATCCTAATCCTAATGAGGCATTACCTCCTTCGATTCCTAACAACCAGTCTCAGGTACAACTGAGTCCCAGGATACCTCTTCCGGATAAATATGATGGGAATCCTGAAGAATGTAGGGGCTTTCTGAATCAGTGCCGTCTCCATTTCCGAAATAGCCCTACTCTTTTTGCTACTCCCTCTTCTAGAATCATATTTCTTATTTCCTTAATGAAAGGAAAAGCTTTGGCTTGGGTATCACCTTTGCTAGAAAAGAATGACCCTATACTTTTGGATGTTGATACATTTCTCTCTGTGTTTTCAAATGTATTTGATAAACCTGGAAGGTCATCCGCTGCTGAAGCTACTCTCTTGGATTTACGACAAGGTAGTCAACCAGTTTCTCAATACGCTATTGAGTTCCGCACCCTTGCCTCTGAAACTACTTGGAATCAGGGAGCACTTAGAGCCGCTTTTCGTAAAGGACTTTCTGAGCGTCTCAAGGATGAATTGGTGTATCGGGAGCTTCCAGAATCCTTGGAAGCCTTAATAAATCTTTGTATCAGTCTCTACGCCAGATTTCGTGAACGCCAACAAGAAAAGGATAGAACACAGAGGTCATCAACTCGAACTCCTTTTCGTTTGGCTCCTCGTTTTTCTAATCCAGTCACTCCTGCCTCTCCTACTCCTAATCAGGCTGAACCCATGGAAGTGGGAAGTATAAAATTAACAGAGACTCAACGCTTGAGAAGACGTTCTCTTGGCTTGTGTTTGTACTGGGGCCTTAAAGGGCATTTATTAAGGGATTGTCCTACCAGGCCAGTAAAAGCCAGGGCTTAACTCTAGTCCAGGGAACTGAGTTAAGCCAAAAAATGTAGTCATTCCCTATACAAGAAACTCTTTGTTCCAGTAACCCTTCAAATGGGACTTAGTAAGATACATACCAAAGCTCTTATCGACTCTGGTGCTGGAGGAGTGTTCATTGACTCCACATTCGTCTCTATTCACTCTATACCCTTACTAAAGAAAGAGTATTCAATTTCAGTCTCTACGGTCAGTGGAGATCCTTTGGGTTCCGGATACATTCAGTTTGCTACTCAACCTTTACTTCTCACTGTAGGAATACTTCATTCCGAGACAATTTCTTTTGATGTTATTCCCACTCCTCAATTTCCCATTATCTTGGGACTACCCTGGCTCCAAGTACATAATCCTACTTTTTCTTGGACTTTTGGCGAACTCACCTCCTGGGGATCTACATGCCAGACTAAATGTCTTCAAAAGATCACCAAGTTACCACTCAATATTGCTCTTACAATCGAAACTCCGGACTCTCTACCCATGCCTTATCATGACTTTGTGGATGTTTTCTCCAAAAAGGAAGCTGAACATCTTCCTCCTCACCGCCCTTTTGATTGCCCCATTGATCTACTTCCTGGGGCTACCTATCCTCGAGGCAAGACATATCCACTTTCTAAACCTGAAAACGTGGCTTTGGAAGAATATATTAAAGACAATCTGGCTAGAGGATTTATCCGACCCTCCTCTTCCCCTGTAGGGGCTGGTTTCTTTTTTGTAGGAAAGAAGGATGGCGGATTACGACCCTGTATTGATTACAGAGGACTAAATCAGATTACCATCAAGAACAGTTATCCTCTACCCCTTATTCCTGAACTTTTTACTTATCTTCAGGGAGCCACCATATTTACTAAACTTGATCTACGTGGTGCATACAATCTTATCTGAATACGTAAAGGAGATGAATGGAAGACTGCTTTTAACACTCGATTTGGGCATTACGAATATCTGGTCATGCCTTTTGGGCTATGCAATGCTCCGGCGGTTTTTCAACATTTTGTAAACGAGATCTTTCGTGATTTTTTGAATAGCTTTGTCATCATATACCTTGACGATATCTTGATTTTTTCTCAAAACCACCAAGATCATGTGCACCACGTCAGGAAAGTACTTCAACGTTTAAGAGATTACCATCTGTTTGCTAAACTGGAGAAATGTTCTTTCCATCAAAAATCCATACCCTTTCTGGGTTATGTAATATCGGCATCTGGATTTGAAATGGATCCTACTAAACTTACTGCCATCTTGGATTGGCCTAGACCTGATTCTCTGAAGGCTTTGCAACGTTTTCTGGGCTTCGCGAACTATTACAGGAAGTTCATCAAGGATTTTGCTACTATTACTTCTCCCCTTACTTATCTCACTTGAAAGGGGCAAAATTGTAAAAAAATGGCCTCCTGAGGCTGTAGAGGCTTTTGAGTCCCTCAAAGAAGCTTTTTCCTCTGCACCTATTCTCCGTCACCCAAATCCAGATTTTCAGTTTATCCTGGAAGTTGATGCTTCCTCTGTTGTAGCTGGAGCTGTTCTTTCTCAACGAATACCAGAAACTGGAAAGATTCATCCTGTTGGATTTTTCTCTAAAAAAATTCTCTCCTTCTGAATTTAACTATGACGTAGGCAATAAAGAGTTGCTTGCCATTAAAATGGCCTTGGACGAATGGAGGCATTGGCTGGAGGGTACTTCTTTGCCGTTTACCATACTCACTGATCATAAAAACCTTCTTTATCTCCAAACTGCCAAACGATTGAATTCCAGGCAAGCACGCTGGTCGTTATTTTTCTCCCGGTTTCACTATAATTTGTCTTACATACCTGGTTCAAAAAATATTAAAGCAGACGCCCTTTCCAGACAATTTCAAGATACCCCAATTCCTGAGTCTAGTACCATTCTCCAACCTCATGAAGTCGTAGCCCAGCTAACAACTTCTTGGTTACAAGATTTACAGTCTCCTCAAAGGAATCTTCCTTTGTCCCATAAACCTCCTGATGGTTTACTCTTTGTTCCTGAACGCCTTCGTTCCAAGATTCTATTTTGGGCTCATGATAGTCCCCTTTCTGGACATCCTGGCATCAGTATCACCACTCGAAATCTCAAACAACATGTCTGGTGGCCTACTCTCTCTCAAGATGTTAAAGATTACGTCTCAGTATGCACACAATGTGCCATGAACAAGACTCCTCGCCAACTTCCTTCAGGGTTGCTCCAACCGTTGCCCATACCTCATCAGCCTTGGACTCATGTATCCATGGACTTTATTACCGACCTTCCTTTGTCAGCTGGATCACTTTGTAAACACTTTGGAACTACAATATCCCTGTCTACTTCTCATCATCCACAATCTAACGGCCAGACTGAAAGGGTAAACCAATGTCTTGAAACATATCTTAGACATTATGTGGATCATTTTCACTCTAACTTAGCAACGTGACGCATCCTCTGACACACCCCTCTGATTACGTCGCTGCTCCTGCCTTTAAACCCCGGCAGGAGATCTTACCCGGGGCCCGTTTATTTGATTCCCCTGGCGTTTGTGAGTACTTTACCAGTATCTGATTCTATACTTGTGTACCAACTTCTGCCTGCCTGACCTAGCTTTTGCCTTAACCCTGCTACGGATGTTTGGATACCGACCACTGCCTGCCTGACCTAGCTTTTTGCCTTAACCCTGCTACTGATGTTTTGTTACCGACTTCTGCCTGCCTGACCTTGCTTATGCCTTATCCCTCAATCTACTCTTGGATATATTTTCCTATTTACTACCTGCTTAAAGGGACATTTACTTTTACAAGCTGCAAAAGAGAATTTTGTCTTTTTGTTTGTTACAAGCCTGCTTAAAGGGACATTACTTTTACAAGCTGCAAAAGAGAACTTTGCCTTTTTGTTTGTTACAAGCCTGCTTAAAGGGACATTTACTTTTACAAGCTGCAAAAGAGAACTTTGTCTTTTTATTTGTTACAAGCCTGCTTAAAGGGACATTTACTTTCACAAACTGCAAAAGAGAACTTTGTCTTTTACAAGTCTGTTTAAAGGGACATTTACTTTTACAAGCTGCAAATAAGAGCATTATCTTTATATATTACTAACCTGCTTAAAGGGACATTTTCACTTTTGTGGCTTTCCAGCGTACTGGAACAATTATTATTTTTTGTAACCAATCTTGTCTGTTTCCTGAGTGGGTCACGTCCTGGTTATTTCTCAGTGTGCTAGCGTGTGTTTTACTATTCACGCTAGCAGTTGGGTTGCACCCCGGACTGATTCCTAAACGGCTGACACCCTCCTTGTAAATCTCACATTTGATGATGGACCACAGGTTCTCAATGGGGTTCAGATCAGGTGAACAAGGAGGCCATGTCATTAGATTTTCTTCTTTATACCCTTTCTTGCCAGCCACGCTGTGGAGTACTTGGACGCGTGTGATGGAGCATTATCCTGCATGAAAATCATGTTTTTCTTGAAGGATGCAGACTTCTTCCTGTACCACTGCTTGAAGAAGGTGTCTTCCAGAAACTGGCAGTAGGACTGTGAGTTGAGCTTGACTCCATCCTCAACCCGAAAAGGCCCCACAAGCTCATCTTTGATGATACCAGCCCAAACCAGTACTCCACCTCCACCTTGCTGGCGTCTGAGTCGGACTGGAGCTCTCTGCCCTTTACCAATCCAGCCACGGGCCCATCCATCTGGCCCATCAAGACTCACTCTCATTTCATCAGTCCATAAAACCTTAGAAAAAGTCTTGAGATATTTCTTGGCCCAGTCTTGACGTTTCAGCTTGTGTGTCTTGTTCAGTGGTGGTCATCTTTCAGTCTTTCTTACCTTGGCCATGTCTCTGAGTATTGCACACCTTGTGCTTTTGCGCACTCCAGTGATGTTGCAGCTCTGAAATATGGCCAAACTGGTGGCAAGTGGCATCTTGGCAGCTGCACGCTTGACTTTTCTCAGTTCATGGGCAGTTATTTTGCGCCTTGGTTTTTCCACACGCTTCTTGCGACCCTGTTGACTATTTTGAATGAAACGCTTGATTGTTCGATGATCACGCTTCAGAAGCTTTGCAATTTTAAGAGTGCTGCATCCCTCTGCAAGATATCTCACTATTTTTTACTTTTCTGAGCCTGTCAAGTCCTTCTTTTGACCCATTTTGCCAAAGGAAAGGAAGTTGCCTAATAATTATGCACACCTGATATAGGGTGTTGATGTCATTAGACCACACCCCTTCTCATTACAGAGATGCACATCACCTAATATGCTTAATTGGTAGTAGGCTTTCGAGCCTATACAGCTTGGAGTAAGACAACATGCATAAAGAGGATGATGTGGTCAAAATACTTACTTGCCTAATAATTGTGCACACAGTGTATATATACACAGTATATAGTGCACAGTAGTGTAGATATAGTGCACAGCAGTGTATATATAGTGCACAGTAGTATATATATATATATATATATATATATATATAGATATATATATAGATATATATATATATATATATATATATATATATAGTGCACAGCAATATATATATATATATATATATATATATACACACACAGTATATAGTGCACAGTAGTGTAGATATAGTGCACAGCAGTGTATATATAGTGTACAGTAGTGTATATATATTTATATATATATATATATATATATATATATATATATATATATATATAGTGCACAGCAATATATATATATCTATATACACAGTATATAGTGCACAGTAGTGTAAATATAGTGCACAGCAGTGTATATATAGTGCACAGTAGTGTATAGGTTACATCAGTGTGTATATATATATATATATATATATATATATCGTGCACAGTAGTGTATATATAGTTCACATTAGTGTATGGGGTACATCAGTGTGTATATATATATATATATATATATATATATATATAGTGCACAGCAGTGTATAGGGTACATCTGTGTACATATAGTGCACAGTAGTGTATAGGGTACATCTGTGTATAGGGTACAGCAGTGTGTATATATAGAGCACAGTAGTATATAGTTTACATCAGTGTATATATAGTGCACAACAGTGTATATATAGTGTAGAGTAGTGTATAGGGTACATCCGTGTATATATAGTGCACAGTAGTGTATAGGCTACATCCGTGCATATAGTGCACAGTAGTGTGTGTATATATATATATATATATATATATATATATATATTGCACAGTAGTGTATAGGGTACAGCAGTATGTGTGTGTGTGTGTGTATGTATGTATGTATGTATGTATATATATATATATATATATATATATATATTGCACAGTAGTGTATAGGTTACTGCAGTGTATATACATTATAGTGCACAGTAGTGTATAGGGTTCATCAGTGTGTGTGTATATATATATATATATATATATATATATTGCACAGCAGTGTATATATAGTGCACAGTAGTGTATAGGGTACATCAGTGTGTGTGTGTGTGTGTGTATATATATATATATATATATATATAGTGCACAGCTGTGTATAGGGTACATCTGTGTATATATAGTGCACAGTAGTGTATAGGGTACATCTGTGTATAGGGTACAGCAGTGTGTATATATAGTGCACAGTAGTATATAGTTTACATCAGTGTATATATAGTGCACAACAGTGTATATATAGTGCACAGAAGTGTATCTATAGTGCAGAGTAGTGTATAGGGTACATCCGTGTATATATAGTGCACAGTAGTGTATAGGGTACATCCGTGTATATAGTGCACAGTAGTGTGTATATATATATATATATATATATATTGCACAGTAGTGTATAGGGTACAGCAGTATGTGTGTGTGTATGTATGTATGTATGTATATATATATATATATATATATATATATATATATATATATATATATATATATATTGCACAGTCGTGTATAGGTTACTGCAGTGTATATACATTATAGTGCACAGTAGTGTATAGTGCAGTATAGTGCACAGTTGTGTAAAGGGTACAGCAGTGTGTAATGCATAGGGTACAGCAGTGTATATCAAGTACACAATATTTTATATGGTACAACAGTGTATATTTATATTGCACAGTATTATATAAGGTACAGCAGTGTGAAGTACACAGTAGTGTATAGGGCACATCAGTATGTAGTGTATAGGGTACAGCAGTGTATAGGGTACAGCAAGGTATAGTACACAGTATTGTATAGGGTACAGCAGTGTATAGTACACAGTAGTGTACAGGGTCCAACAGTTTATAGTACCCAGTAGTGTATAGAGTACAACATTATATAGTATAAGTAGTTTATAGTGCAGTAGTATTATATAGTACTCAGCAGTATACAGTTCACATTAGTATATATAGTGCAGTAGTATTATATAGTACTCAGCAGTATACAGTGCACAGTAGTTTATAGGGCAGTAATATTATATAGTACTCAGCAGTATACAGTACACAGTAGTTTATAGTGCAGTAGTATTATATAGTACTCAGCAGTATACAGCAGTGCACAGTAGTTTATAGTGCTGTAGTAGTATATCTTACTCAGCAGCAGTATACAGCAGTACACATTAGTATATAGTGCAGTAGTATTATAGAGTACTCAACAGTATACAGCAGTGCACAGTAGTTTATAGTGCTGTAGTATTGTATCTTACTCAGCAGCAGTGAACAGTAGTATGTAGTGCAGTAGTATTATATCGTACTCAGCAGTATACAGCAGTGCACAGTAGTATATAGTGCAGTAGCATTATATAGTACTCAGCAGTACAAAGCAGTGCACAGTAGTATATAGTGCAGTAGTATTATATATTACTCAGCAGTACACAGTGCACAGTAGTTTTATATTGTACTCAGCAGTATACAGCAGTGCACAATAGTATATAGTGCAGTAGTATTATATCGTAATCAGCAGTATACAGTGCACAGTAGTTTATTGTGCAGTAGTATTATATAGTACTCGTCAGTATACAGCAGTGAACAGTAGTTTAAAGTGCAGTAGTATTATATAATACTCTGCAGTATAAAGCAGTGCACAGTAGTTTATAATGCAGTAGTATTATATAGTACTCAGCAGTATACAGTGCACAGTAGTTTATTGTGCAGTAGTATTACATAGTACTCTGCAGTATAAAGCAGTGCACAGTAGTATATAGTGCAGTAGTATTATATATTACTCAGCAGTAAACAGTGCACAGTAGCTTTATATTGCACTCAGCAGTATACAGCAGTGCACAATAGTATATAGTGCAGTAGTATTATATAGTACTCAGCAGTATACAGTGCACAGTAGTTTATTGTGCAGTAGTATTATATAGTACTCTGCAGTATAAAGCAGTGCACAGTAGTATATAGTGCAGTAGTATTATATATTACTCAGCAGTACACAGTGCACAGTAGTTTTATATTGTACTCAGCAGTATACAGCAGTGCACAATAGTATATAGTGCAGTAGTATTATATTGTACTCAGCAGTATACAGCAGTAGACAGTAGTTTATAGTGCTGTATTATTATATAGTACTCGTCACGGTATACAGCAGTGCACAGTAGTTTATCATGCAGTAGTATTATATAGTACTCAGCAGTATACAGTGCACAGTAGTTTATTGTGCAGTAGTATTATATAGTACTCAGCAGTAAACAGCAGTGCACAGTAGTATATAGTGCAGTAGTATTATATTTTATTCAGCAGTACACAGTGCACATTAGTTTTATATTGTACTCAGCAGTATACAGCAGTGCACAATAGTATATAGTGCAGTAGTATTATATTTTATTCAGCAGTACACAGTGCACATTAGTTTTATATTGTACTCAGCAGTATACAGCAGTGCACAATAGTATATAGTGCAGTAGTATTATATCGTACTCAGCAGTATAAAGCAGTGCACAATAGTATATAGTGCAGTAGTATTATATCGTACTCAGCAGTATACAGCAGTGCACAATAGTATATAGTGCAGTAGTATTATATTTTATTCAGCAGTACACAGTGCACATTAGTTTTATATTGTACTCAGCAGTATACAGCAGTGCACAATAGTATATAGTGCAGTAGTATTATATCGTACTCAGCATTATAAAGCAGTGCACAATAGTATATAGTGCAGTAGTATTATATCGTACTCAGCAGTATACAGCAGTGCACAATAGTATATAGTGCAGTAGTATTATATTTTATTCAGCAGTACACAGTGCACATTAGTTTTATATTGTACTCAGCAGTATACAGCAGTGCACAATAGTATATAGTGCAGTAGTATTATATAGTACTCAGCAGTATACAGTGCACAGTAGTTTATTGTGCAGTAGTATTATATAGTACTCTGCAGTATAAAGCAGTGCACAGTAGTATATAGTGCAGTAGTATTATATATTACTCAGCAGTACACAGTGCACAGTAGTTTTATATTGTACTCAGCAGTATACAGCAGTGCACAATAGTATATAGTGCAGTAGTATTATATCGTACTCAGCAGTATACAGCAGTGCACAATAGTATATAGTGCAGTAGTATTATATCGTACTCAGCAGTATACAGCAGTGGACAGTAGTTTATAGTGCTGTATTATTATATAGTACTCGTCACGGTATACAGCAGTGCACAGTAGTTTATCATGCAGTAGTATTATATAGTACTCAGCAGTATACAGTGCACAGTAGTTTATTGTGCAGTAGTATTATATAGTACTCAGCAGTATACAGCAGTGCACAGTAGTATATAGTGCAGTAGTATTATATCGTACTCAGCAGTATACAGCAGTGGACAGTAGTTTATAGTGCTGTAGTATTATATTTTATTCAGCAGTACACAGTGCACATTAGTTTTATATTGTACTCAGCAGTATACAGCAGTGCACAATAGTATATAGTGCAGTAGTATTATATCGTACTCAGCAGTATACAGAAGTGCACAGTAGTTTATAATGCAGTAGTATTATATAGTACTCAGCAGTATACAGTGCACAGTAGTTTATAGTGCAGTAGTAATATATAGTACTCTGCAATATAAAGCAGTGCACAGTAGTATATAGTGCAGTAGTATTATATATTACTCAGCGGTACACAGTGCACAGTAGTATTATATCGTACTCAGCAGTATACAGTAGTGGACAGTAGTATATAGTGCTGTAGTATTATATAGTACTCGTCAGTATACAGCAGTGCACAGTAGTATATAGTGCAGTATTCTATATTACTCAGCAGTACACAGTGCAGAATAGTTTTATATCGTACTCAGCAGTATACAGCAGTGCACAATAGTATATAGTGCAGTAGTATTATATCGTACTCAGCAGTATACAGCAGTGCACAATAGTATATAGTGCAGTAGTATTATATCGTACTCAGCAGTATACAGCAGTGCACAATAGTATATAGTGCAGTAGTATTATATCGTATATAGCAGTAGACAGTAGTTTATAGTGCTGTAATATTATATAGTACTAGTCAGTATAAAGCAGTGCACAGTAGTATATAGTGCAGTAGTATTATATCGTATACAGCAGTATACAGCAGTGCACAATAGTATATAGTGCAGTAGTATTATATCATACTCAGCAGTATATAGCAGTGCACACTAGTATATAGTGCAGTAGTATTATATAGTACTCAGCAGTGCACAGTAGTATATAGTGCAGTAGTATTATATATTACTCAGCGGTACACAGTGCACAGTAGTATTATATCGTACTCAGCAGTATACAGTAGTGGACAGTAGTATATAGTGCTGTAGTATTATATAGTACTCTGCAGTATAAAGCAGTGCACAGTAGTATATAGTGCAGTAGTATTATATATTACTCAGCGGTACACAGTGCACAGTAGTATTATATCGTACTCAGCAGTATACAGTAGTGGACAGTAGTATATAGTGGTGTAGTATTATATTTTATTCAGCAGTACACAGTGCACATTAGTTTTATATTGTACTCAGCAGTATACAGCAGTGCACAATAGTATATAGTGCAGTAGTATTATATCGTACTCAGCAGTATACAGCAGTGCACAGTAGTTTATAATGCAGTAGTATTATATAGTACTCAGCAGTATACAGTGCACAGTAGTTTATAGTGCAGTAGTATTATATAGTACTCTGCAGTATAAAGCAGTGCACAGTAGTATATAGTGCAGTAGTATTATATATTACTCAGCAGTACACAGTGCACAGTAGTATTATATCGTACTCAGCAGTATACAGTAGTGGACAGTAGTATATAGTGCTGTAGTATTATATAGTACTCGTCAGTATACAGCAGTGCACAGTAGTATATAGTGCAGTATTATATATTACTCAGCAGTACACAGTGCAGAGTAGTTTTATATCGTATTCAGCAGTATACAGCAGTGCACAGTAGTATATAGTGCAGTAGTATTATATCGTACTCAGCAGTATACAGCAGTGCACAATAGTATATAGTGCAGTAGTATTATATCGTACTCAGCAGTATACAGCAGTGCACAGTAGTATATAGTGCTGTAGTATTATATAGTACTCGTCAGTATACAGCAGTGCACAGTAGTATATAGTGCAGTATTATATATTACTCAGCAGTACACAGTGCAGAGTAGTTTTATATCGTATTCAGCAGTATACAGCAGTGCACAATAGTATATAGTGCAGTAGTATTATATCGTACTCAGCAGTATACAGCAGTGCACAATAGTATATAGTGCAGTAGTATTATATCGTACTCAGCAGTATACAGCAGTGCACAATAGTATATAGTGCAGTAGTATTATATCGTATACAGCAGTAGACAGTAGTTTATAGTGCTGTAATATTATATAGTACTAGTCAGTATAAAGCAGTACACAGTAGTATATAGTGCAGTAGTATTATATCGTATACAGCAGTATACAGGAGTGCACAATAGTATATAGTGCAGTAGTATTATATCATACTCAGCAGTATATAGCAGTGCACACTAGTATATAGTGCAGTAGTATTATATAGTACTCAGCAGTATACAGCAGTGCACAGTAGTATATATTGCAGTAGTATTATATCATACTCAGCAGTATACAGCAGTGCACAATAGTATATATTGCAGTAGTATTATATCGTACTCTGCAGTATACAGTGCACAGTAGTTTATAGTGCAGTAATATTATATAGTACTAGTCAGTATACAGCAGTGCACAGGCAGTTACTGCACGCATTTGCTTACACATGCAATTATACATTCCCTGGGGAAAGTGTCATTTTATGTAGCTTTAGTGATGTTGAAACCACCTAAATTGTGGGAACAAAACCAATGCACCACAACAATAACCCGCGGCATATGGTGTTTAGCAATAAGTGATCTCGTGACTAATGATTCCTGCTGGAACAGTAATTACAATGTAACTACACACCCACAGAGTCACGCCTGGCATGTCTGCCCAGGTCACTTAAAGGGACACGAATGCCTCAACTAAACTCATGATTCAGATAGAAAGTTCAGTTTACTTGTTATCAAATGTACTTGCTTCTCTTAGTCTCTTTTGTGGGGCTAGATTACAAGTGGAGCTCTGTCTCTGATGCTAAGTGCGATAGACGTAAGTTTTTTTGCGCGCGTGGGGCAGAATTACAAGCTGAAAGTAAAAAGTTTGCGCGAGCTAACCCGATGAGCGCAAAAAGTTAGAAGTTAAAAAATTGTGACCATGTTAACGTACTCTACCAGAGACTTTAATGGAACCTGTGAAAAAATAAACACCCTACTCGCATGGAAACCCGATTGCATATTCTAAAGTGTGCAAACCCAACAGGAAAATATTAATATTTTACATTCAAATGTTCTTAACATAACAGAATAATGTTCTATTTATTCATAAATACATATTTCTACATAAATCTGATGGTAATTTAGTACAAAATACATCTATATCGATATTGATAGATTAAAAAATACTTAGAAAATGTTTCTGTATGTGAAGAATATTGTAATGTGAAATATTTACAGTAAATACATAGTTATAACGCTTTATTAATTATTAATTATTATTTTATTAAATATGAATTGTTTCCATAACCTGAGATCTCATATCTTTGAGCATGTTTAACTTTTTATGCAATTTTACTTCACGCAACGTCAGTACTGCACTTTTAAAAAAGTCCTTTTCCAGTGGGACTTCCGTAACTCCGGTATTACGAGTTTGCCTGGGAGGCTAAAAAGTGAGCGGTACACCCTATACTGACAAGATCCATACCGCCATCTAAAGTCAGTAGTTATGCGTTTTACGTTACAAAGCTGTACCATAAAACTCATAACTAAAGTGTTAAAAAGTACACTAACACCTATAAACCTAGGCCCTCCCGCATCGCAAACACTATAATAAATGTATTAACCCCTAATCTGTCACTCCGGACATCGCCGCCACTATTAAAATTTATTAACCCCTTCTCAGCCGCTCCTCGACATTGTGCCACTATAATAAACCTATTAACCCCTAAACCATCGCCTTCCCGCATTACAAACACTATTTAAAGATTTTTAACCCCTAATCTGCCGTCCGCCCACATCGCCGCTATAATAAACCTATTAACCACTAAACCGCAAGCCCCCCACAACAAAATATAATAAATTAAATTATAAACCCCTAAACCTCTGGCCTCCAACATCCCTACATAAATATATAAACCCCTAAACCTAACCCTAACCCTAACATAACCCTAAGCCTAAGTCTAACCCTAACACCCCCTAACTTAAATATAATTAAAATAAATCAAAATAAACCTTACAATTATTACCTAAATAATTCCTATTTAAAACTAAATACATACTTACCTAAACAATAAAACCTAAGCTAGCTACAAAATAACTAATTGTATTTATTTTAACTAGGTAGAATAGTTACTAAATAGTTATTAACTATTTACTAGCTACCTAGTTAAAATAAATACAAAGTTACCTGTAAAATAAAACCTAACCTGCCTTACACTAAAACCTAACATTACAATAAAATAAATAAATTAAATTAATAAAATACAATTATCTAAATAAAAAAAAAATATTAAATAAACAGAGGAAGAAAGGAATGGATTAGAAGCGCCAAGGGCTTAAGGTTACTTAACAAGGAGAGTTTAAACCTTAACTTAAAAAGGGGAACTCAGGAAAGATGCAACCAAGTAACAAAAGAATAAAAACAAAGGTTAAATTATGATCAGTATGACCACATACGACCGGCAGAATATATGAACATATAGAAAATATATAAATAAAAAGATAATAAAAATGGTTAAAACCTACAAAATATATATACAAAATGTATGCACCTGACTATACAGTGTTCAATTAGAGTGCAAAGATAATGACACAGTTGATGATGACAAATAATCACAAATAAAACATAAATCATAAAAATAATCAAAATAATACCCGGGTATTAGTGATGCGAAGGGTTAGGACACCTTCAAGGATTTCACGGACATTATTCAGGATTTTACCCCATATTACTTCACATTGGCCATTTGGATTTCTGTACTTCATTATTTTTTATTATTATATTTTTATATTTTTCCTCCACCTTGCCTCAGGAGGGGCTGCTCCATTATTTTGGGAACCCTTCCTATCACTGATACCTGGCTATTATTTTGATTTATTGTAGCTAGCTTAGTTTTTTATTTTACAGGTAAGTATGTATTTAGTTTTAAATAGGAATTATTTAGGTAATAATTTTTATTAGTTTTATTTAGATTTATTTTAATTATATTTAAGTTAGGGGGTGTTAGGGTTACGGTTAAATTAGGGTTAGGTTTAGGGGTTAATATATTTATGTAGTGTTAGTGATGTGGGAGGCCAGAGGTTTTGGGGTTAATAACTTTAGTATAGTGGCGGCAACATTAGGGGAAGCAGATTAGGAGCTAATAAGTGTAGGTAGTTGGCGGCGATGTTAGGGCCAGCAGATTAGGGGTTAATAACTGTAATGTAGGTGGTGGCGATGTCAGGGGCGGAAGATTAGGGGTTAATAACGGTAATGTAGGTGGCGGCGATGTTAGGGGCTGTAGATTAGGGGTTAATAACTGTAATGTAGGTGGTGGCGATGTTATGGGCTGTAGATTAGGTGTTAATAACTGTAATGTAGGTGGCGGCGATGTTATGGGCGGCAGATTAGGGGTTAATAACTGTAATGTAGGTGGCGGCGATGTCAGGGGCGGAACATTAGGGGTTAATAACTGCAATGTAGGTGGCGGCGATGTCAGGGGCGGAAGATTAGGGGTTAATAACGGTAATGTAGGTGGCGGCGATGTTAGGGGCGGCAGATTAAGGGTTAATAACATTATGTAGGTTGCAGCGATATCAGGGGAGGCAGATTAGGGGTGTTTGGATGTGTTTTTTATGTTAGGGTGTTAGGTTTAAACATAACTTTTTCTTTCCCCATAGACATCAATGGGGCTGCGTTACAGAGCTTTTGTTTCCGCAATCGCAGGTGTTAGGCTTTTTTTTTGCCGGCTCTCCCTATTGATGTCTATGAGGAAATCGTGCATGAACACGTCAAAGCAGCGCTTGTATTTGGGTGAGGTATGGAGCTCAATGCCACCATATCGCCCACGCAAGCCGGGTTTTTAAAAACCTGTAATAACAGCTCTATAGGGAGGTGAAATACCGCCGCTTTTGTGGCGGTCGTTAATTTCCCTATAGCTCTCAAAACTCGTAATCTAGCTGAGAGTTTTTTATTTTTCGGATTTTTAGTGTTTATTTTTTTGTAATGTTAGATTTTTTTATTTTTTTCATAGTATTACGTTTATTTATAAAATTTGTAATTTAGGTTTTTTAATTGGTATTTTTTTTTATTAGAATAATAATGTTAGGTTAATTTATAGTTTAATGATAGGTTTTTATTTATTTCACAGGTAAGTTTTTATTTATTTAAAGATAGTTACATTGTAGCTTTTAATTTAAAGTTAGGGGGTGTTGGATATGGGATATAGTTTAATTTTGTGTTTTGCGATGTGGGGCGCTGGCGGTTTAGGAGTTAATTGGTTTATTTATTATTTGCGATGTGGGGGGCCAGCGGTTTAGGGAATAATAGGTTTATTTAGTGTCGCAATGTCGAGGAGCGGCAGATTAGGGTTTAATCACTTTATTTAGTGTTCAGGAGCGGCGGATTAGGGGTTAATAACTTTATTTATTGTCTGCGATGTCGGGGGCAGCGGCCTAGGGGTTTATGTTAGGGTGTTAGGTTTAAACGTAAGTTTCTTTTCCCAATAGACATCAAAGGGTTTGCGTTACGTCAATTTGCCATTCCGTGATCGCAGGTGTTCTTTCTTTTTTTTAACACTTTCTCCCCATTGATGTCTATGGGGGAAAAGCATGCACGAGCACGTAAACTAAGCCCTTGGCTTTTGTGCGGTATGGAGCTTAACGCACCATAACGCACAGCACAAGGAGGTTTATGTGTAACTCGTAATGGCAGCGCTATGGGAAGTGCGGTTAAGCTCATTTTATTGCGTTATTTACGCACCTGGTATAGCGCAAAACTCGTAATCTAGCGATATGTTAATACTGTCATATGATAGTATATACTGATATGTAATAATGTCATATGATAATATATACTGATATGTAATGTCATATGATAGTATATACTGATATGTAATAATGTCATATGATAATATATACTGATATGTAATAATGTCATATGATAATATATACTGATATGTAATAATGTCATATGATAGTATATACTGATATGTAATAATGTCATATGATAGTATATACTGATATGTAATAATGTCATATGATAATATATACTGATATGTAATAATGTAATATGATAATATATAATGATATGTAATAATAATGTCATATGATAATATATACTGATATGTAATAATGTCATATGATAGTATATACTGATATGTAATAATGTCATATGATAGTATATACTGACATGTAATAATGTCATATGATAACATATACTGATATGTAATAATGTCATATATATATACTGATATGTAATAATGTCATATGATAATATATACTGATATGTAATAATGTCATATGATAATATATACTGATATGTAATAATGTCATATGATAGTATATACTGATATGTAATAATGTCATATGATAATATATACTGAGATATAATAATGTCATATGATAACATATACTGATATGTAATAATGTCATATGATAGTATATACTGATATGTTTTAATGTCATATGATAATATATACTGATATGTAATAATGTCATATGATAACATATACTGATATGTAATAATGTCATATGATAATATATACTGATATGTAATAATGTCATATGATAATATATACTGATATGTAATAATGTCATATGATAATATATACTGAGATGTAATAATGTCATATGATAGTATATACTGATATGTAATAATGTCATATGATAATATATACTGATATGTAATAATGTCATATGATAACATATACTGATATGTAATAATGTCATATGATAATATATACTGATATGTAATAATGTCATATGATAATATATACTGATATGTAATAATGTCATATGATAGTATATACTGATATGTAATAATGTCATATGATAACATATACTGATATGTAATAATGTCATATGATAGTATATACTGATATGTAATAATGTCATATGATAATATATACTGATATGTAATAATGTCATATGATAATATATACTGATATGTAATAATGTCATATGATAACATATACTTATATGTAATAATGTCATATGATAATATATACTGATATGTAATAATGTCATATGATAATATATACTGAAATGTAATAATGTCATATGATAATATATACTGATATGTAATAATGTCATATCATATGATAGTATATACTAATATGTAATAATGTCATATGATAGTATATACTGATATGTAATAATGTCATATGATAATATATACTGATATGTAATAATGTCATATGATAGTATATACTGATATGTAATAATGTCATATGATAATATATACTGAGATATAATAATGTCATATGATAACATATACTGATATGTAATAATGTCATATGATAGTATATACTGATATGTTTTAATGTCATATGATAATATATACTGATATGTAATAATGTCATATGATAACATATACTGATATGTAATAATGCCATATGATAATATATACTGATATGTAATAATGTCATATGATAATATATACTGATATGTAATAATGTCATATGATAGTATATACTGATATGTAATATTGTCATATGATAACATATACTGATATGTAATAATGTCATATGATAATATATACTGATATGTAATAATGTCATATGATAATATATACTGAGATGTAATAATGTCATATGATAGTATATACTGATATGTAATAATGTCATATGATAATATATACTGATATGTAATAATGTCATATGATAACATATACTGATATGTAAAAATGTCATATGATAATATATACTGATATGTAATAATGTCATATGATAATATATACTGATATGTAATAATGTCATATGATAGTATATACTGATATGTAATAATGTCATATGATAACATATACTGATATGTAATAATGTCATATGATAGTATATACTGATATGTAATAATGTCATATGATAATATATACTGATATGTAATAATGTCATATGATAGTATATACTGATATGTAATAATGTCATATGATAATATATACTGATATGTAATAATGTCATATGATAATATATACTGATATGTAATAATGTCATATGATAACATATACTGATATGTAATAATGTCATATGATAATATATACTGATATGTAATAATGTCATATGATAATATATACTGATATGTAATAATGTCATATGATAACATATACTGATATGTAATAATGTCATATGATAATATATACTGATATGTAATAATGTCATATGATAGTATATACTGATATGTAATAATGTCATATGATAGTATATACTGATATGTAATAATGTCATATGATAATATATACTGATATGTAATACTGTCATATGATAATATATACTGATATGTAATACTGTCATATGATAATATATACTTATATGTAATAATGTCATATGATAATATATACTGATATGTAATACTGTCATATGATAATATATACTATGTAATAATGTCATATGATAATATATACTGATATGTAATAATGTCATATGATAATATATACTATGTGATAATGCCATATGATAATATATACTGATATGTAATAATGTCATATGATAATATATACTGATATGTAATAATGTCATATGATAATATATACTGAGATATAATAATGTCATATGATAACATATACTGATATGTAATAATGTCATATGATAGTATATACTGATATGTTTTAATGTCATATGATAATATATACTATGTAATAATGTCATATGATAACATATACTGATATGTAATAATGCCATATGATAATATATACTGATATGTAATAATGTCATATGATAATATATACTGATATGTAATAATGTCATATGATAGTATATACTGATATGTAATATTGTCATATGATAACATATACTGATATGTAATAATGTCATATGATAATATATACTGATATGTAATAATGTCATATGATAATATATACTGAGATGTAATAATGTCATATGATAGTATATACTGATATGTAATAATGTCATATGATAATATATACTGATATGTAATAATGTCATATGATAACATATACTGATATGTAAAAATGTCATATGATAATATATACTGATATGTAATAATGTCATATGATAATATATACTGATATGTAATAATGTCATATGATAGTATATACTGATATGTAATAATGTCATATGATAACATATACTGATATGTAATAATGTCATATGATAGTATATACTGATATGTAATAATGTCATATGATAATATATACTGATATGTAATAATGTCATATGATAGTATATACTGATATGTAATAATTTCATATGATAATATATACTGATATGTAATAATGTCATATGATAACATATACTGATATGTAATAATGTCATATGATAATATATACTGATATGTAATAATGTCATATGATAATATATACTGATATGTAATAATGTCATATGATAACATATACTGATATGTAATAATGTCATATGATAATATATACTGATATGTAATAATGTCATATGATAGTATATACTGATATGTAATAATGTCATATGATAGTATATACTGATATGTAATAATGTCATATGATAATATATACTGATATGTAATAATGTCATATGATAATATATACTGATATGTAATACTGTCATATGATAATATATACTGATATGTAATACTGTCATATGATAATATATACTGATATGTAATAATGTCATATGATAATATATACTTATATGTAATAATGTCATATGATAATATATACTGATATGTAATACTGTCATATGATAATATATACTATGTAATAATGTCATATGATAATATATACTGATATGTAATAATGTCATATGATAATATATACTATGTGATAATGCCATATGATAATATATACTGATATGTAATAATGTCATATGATAATATATACTGATATGTAATAATGTCATATGATAGTATATACTGATATGTAATAATGTCATATGATAGTATATACTGATATGTAATAATTAAACACATAGATAAAAATATCTCATAGCAAAATAAGCAGTGTGCATGTTACACACACAACAAAATAACTGTACAGGCCTGTTGGACACTGGATAATATTTGCCTTATTAAAACTCTACATAGAGAGTGATTTTGCAGTTTGTGCGCTGTGACTATTTTTTACCCTATATTTTATAGCAGGAGAGTGGTAATAAATAACTCTTGTGCACAGTGTGATAATACAGCGCTTGCAGCCTCTGCAGACCACTTTATGTTACTGTAAAAACAGCAGAGCAAGTTAATTTCATTAAAGGATTTCTATGTCACTGTATTGTCACCGCACAGTAGTATATGTGACACATTGCCTCGCTGGGCTATTAATACAATATCCTTAAAGATAATAATAGTTTGTTATGTATAGGTTTTGCAAATGTATTATTAGTATTATTATCATTATTATTTGTTTGTAAAGTACTAAAGATTTCTGTAGCGCACATTTCATAAAAGTTATCACATATTATTTAGAGGAAATGAAATCAAGTCTGTGGCAGATGCCATATGAATGTGACCATAGATTATGGTTATTTATAGCACAGATACTATTTATATAAAATAATAAGAGAAAACTAAGTATAATAACAATCTCATACGTTTAGTGACTATATTGCGCTATACACAGGCTGGGTGCAGAAGGTAATATTAGTATATTATTTCTACTTGTTCTCTATTTAAGCTATGCATTAACAGACCTTTCTTTATGTGCTATCTATTCTATTCAGAACAAGAAGACAGGTCAATATGATGAATATGGGCTTCATATAAGAATATCAGTATAAGTGGCATAAAGTGTTGCCCCCAGCAGTATCATTCCCCATCTGTAACATGTAGATCAGTACCAACCTTTGAGAAAATGAACGCCCCCAGTGTACCCCAGTACCTCACCATTAGTGTCTGCTTGCCAGGTGACCACAAGGCACAGGGCAAGTCCCAGAAGAACGGATCCAGCAGCTGGTGTCATGTTGGTGTCTGGTGTTCAGTGCCTTGTCTGATACACTCTGGCATTTATACCCTGGGATAAGGTGGTGATAAAGCACACAGGGAGGGGACGGTCCTTACAAATATCCTCATGATTAATGTCTGTGATGTCACTGAAACATGCAAAATATTATACAGAAGAATGTAAGCCCCTTTATTCTAGGTCACCTCAATAGTAGAGACCCTTACCTGAGTGACGCTGGACATCACTTACAGGGTCTAATGTGTGTGTTAACCCTTTCAGGCCTGTTCATCAGATTGTGCATTTTGTTCAGAAGCTATCAAACACAGTGAAAGCTGCACTAATCTTTAGGAATAAGAGAACCAGTTCTCCCAGTTTAAACAGCATCATTAATAAACCTGATTGTCGGTTTCTCAAGCAAATATTTTGTTGTTGCCTAAGGAATAAAGGGAGAGGTAGAATATGGGGATTTAACTGAATTTATATATTTGTTAGTAGAAAGCACTTACTTTATGTACTAGAATCATTCAGGGTCTCATTATTTAAACAAATACCCTATTGCACAAGCTGCACGCCTACACAGGTTCTTCAGCTCCCGGCTAGCAGGGAGTTTAACCCATTTGTGGGAATAAATATACACAAGAAATGTTCTTATGTAATAAAAAAAAAAATCTGTCTATAAAACTTAACAGCTTTATTCAGTGATTAAAAAGTCAAAACATCCATATGGCGGAACATAAAAGGAGGTGCGGTGTATCAGGATTGCTTACGCATTTCGGAAAAAGCCGTAATCATAGCCTCAGACCTGATACACAGAAAAATATAGGGGACGGTTTGCTTACTCTATATTAATAAAATTCAAGCAGAGGCATTCTAGAAATAAGTAAATGAAAAAAAAAGGAAAAAGAGAAGTAGATATTCAGAGTAAGAAATATCTAAAAGTGTAGAATAAAGCACACATCACTGGCTCTCTCTAGTCAGACACATTTATGCTACAGACCCAGGCAGGGTAATGTCTGGTCACTGAACCATGCAGCACATTATAATTTCACCTCCCATCATGCATTGCTATTGAAGTTTGTGCAATCCTATTTGTTTTATCTGCCATGTGCCAGCCCATTGATCCCACAGTTTCCTTATAGCCTCTTACCTCTTCCTCTGACTTAATTTGCCATCTCAATTTATCTACAAGATCAGGAGCGACTGATAAGCCCCTTACTTGTTCTCTCTATTGGGTGACTTACCTGACCAACGATAAACAGCATAACATCATCTGATTCTTCTTAATTTATCTGTAAAATACCTCAATTTCCTTATAGCCTCTTACCTCTTCCTCTGACTTAATTTGACATCTCAATTTATCTACAAGACCAGAAGCCACTGATAACCTCCTTACTTGTTCTTCCTATTGGGTGACTTACCTGACCAACGGTAATGAGCATAACATCACGTTATCTTCAAAACGATCTCCTAAACCAAGTGGATACAGCACACTTAAGCTGGGGTGCTCATGAAAACTGGGGATACTGCCTTCTCTCCAAATGTAATATCTCACAAAGGTAAGTCCACAGCAGCTCAATTCTCATATAATCACGTTATTACAAGCATAAAAACAGCAACATTTCAGGGTGATCTCCTTAGTCATGCATCACTAAAGGAATCACCCCAAAAGTCACTGTTTTTATGCTTGTAATAAAGTGATTATATGAGAATTGAGATGCTATGGACTTACCAAGTAGAGAACCTTGAAAGTTGCTATCATATCACCTCTTTCCCTTCTCTCCTCTAAGATAGAAACATAGATATTGACGGCAGATAAGAGCCATAGGCCCAGCAAGTCTGCCCGACCTTACCTAACAGTATAAACTTATCTATATGACTTATTATATTTATTGCATATTGCACCCCATCTCGCTGGCATTTCCTTATCTTCACAATACAATTTTATAATTAGCTCATTATTTATCATGCACAACACTCATTCATTAAGAGCTATATATACCGATACCTCCAGGAATACTCCTGAAGAGCAGAAAGCCATTGTGGTAAATCTTATACAAGTGTAAAATGTTTTATTATAAATTTGATATCTGATTAAACAAAAAGGGCTAGATTACGGGTGGCACAATAACTTTTGCTCGTGAGCTATATTACAGGTTGAAACTAAACACGATGGCTTGAGACAAAAATGTGTCACAAAACACAGTTACACTTATAAGGTACCACTGGGTACGGTATAGCTGGGTATGTTATAGGTGGGTATGGTATAGATGTGTATCGTATAACTGGGTACGGTATGGCATAGTTGGGTACGGTATAGCTGGGTATGGTATAGCTAGGTATGGTATTGCTGGATACGGTATTGCTGGGTACGGTATAGATGGGTACATTTTAGCTGGGTACGGTATAGCTTGGTATTGTTTAGCTGGGTACAGTATAGCTGGGTTTGGTATAGCTGGGTATGATATAGCTGGGTATGGTATAGCTGGGTTTGGCATAGCTGCAAATGATATAGCTGCACATGGTATAGCTGGGTATGATATAGCTGGGTACGGTATAGCTGGGCATGGTAGAGCTGAGTATGGTATAGCTGGTTATGGTATAGCTGGTTAGTATAGCTGGGCATGGTATAGCTGGGCTTTGTATAGCTGGGTACGGTATTGCTGGACATGGTATAGCTGGGTATGGTATAGTTGGGTACGGTATAACTGGGAATGGTATAGCTGGGTTTGGTAAAGCTTGGCATGGTATAGATGGGCAAGGTATAGCTGGGTACGGTATAGCTGGGTATGGTATAGCTGGGCACGGTAAAGCTGGATATGGTATAGCTGGATATGATATAGCTGTGTACGGTATAGCTGGGTATGATGGTATAGCTGGGTATGATGGTATAACTGGGTATGATGGTATAGCTGGGTATGATGGTATAGCTGGGTATGGTTTAGCTAGGTACAGGAAAGCTGGGTACGGTAAAGCTGGGTACTGTAAATTTGGGTATGGTAAAACTGGGTACGGTAAAGCTGGGAACAGTATGGGTACGGTATAACTGGGAATGGTATAGCTGGGTTTGGTAAAGCTTGGCATGGTATAGATGGGCAAGGTATAGCTGGGCATGGTATATTTGGATATGTTATAGCTGGGTACGGTATAGATTGGTATGGTATATCTGGGTATGGTATAGCTGGGTACGATATAGATGAATATGGTATAGCTGGTTATGGTATAGCTGGGTACAATATAACTGGGTACATTATAGGTGGGTACGGTATAACTGTGCACAATATAGCTGGGTATGGTATAGCTGGGCACGTATAGCTGGGTATGGTATAGCTGGGTATAGTATAGCTGAATCTGGTGTAGCTGGGTATGGTATAGCTGGGCATGGTATAGCTGGGTATGGTATAGCTGGGCACAGTAAAGCTGGATATGGTATAGCTGGGTATGATATAGCTGTGTACGGTGTAGCTGGGTATGATGGTATAGCTGGGTATGGTATAGCTGGGTATGGTATAGCTGGGTATGTTATAGCTGGGTGCGGTAAAGCTGGGTACGTTAAAGCTAGGTACGTTAAGGCTGGGTACGTTAAAGCTGGATACTGTAAATTTGAGTACGGTATAGCTGGATATGGTATAGCTGGGCACGGTATAGATGGGCATGGTATAGCTGGGTATGGTATAGCTGAGTATGGTATAGCTGGGTATGGTATCGCTGGGTATAGTATAGCTGGGTATGGTATAGCTAGGTACGGTATAGCTGAGTAAGGTATAGCTTGGTACGGCATAGCTGGGCACAGTATAGCTGGGCATGGTATAGCTGGGCACGGTATAGCTGGGTATGGTATAGCTAGGTATGGTATATTTGGGTATGGTATATCTGGGTATGGCATAGCTGGGTACGTTATATCTGGGTATTGTATATTTGGGTATGGTATCGCTGGGTATAGTGTAGCTGGGTATGGTATAGCTAGGTACGGTATAGCGGAGTAAGGTGTAGCTTGGTATGTTATAGCTGGGCACAGTATAGCTGGGCATGGTATAGCTGGGCATGGTATAGCTGGGTATGGTATAGCTGGGTACGGTATAGCTGGGTATGGTATATCTGGGTATGGTATAGCTGGGTATGGCATAGCTGGGTACAGTAAAGCTGGGTATAGTATAGCTAGGTAACATATAGCTTGGTATGGTATAGCTGGGTATGGTATAGCTAGGTACAGTATAGCTGAGTACGGTATAGCTGGGTATGGTATAGCTGGGTATGGTATAGCTGGGTATGGTATATTTGGGTATGGTATAGCTGGGTATGGCATAGCTGGGTACGTTATATCTGGGTTCGTTATATCTGGGTATGGTATATCTGGGTATGGTATTGCTGGATATAGTATAGCTGGGTATGGTATAGCTAGGTACGGTATAGCTTGGTATGGTATAGCTTGGTACGGTATAGCTGGGCACAGTTTAGCTGGGCATGGTATAGCTGTGTATGGTCTAGCTGGGTATGGTCTAGCTGGGTATGGTCTAGCTGGGTATGGTATAGCTGGGTATGGTATAGCTGGGGATGGTATAGCTGGGTATGTTATAGCTGGGTACCATATAGCTATGTACCGTATAGCTGGGTATGGTATAGCTGGGCATGGTAAAGCTGGGCACGGTAAAGCTAGGCACAATATAGCTGGGTACGGTATAGCTGGGTATGATATATCTGGGTATGGCATATCATATCCAGCTATACCATATCCAGCTTTACCGTGCCCAGCTATACCATACCCTGCTATACCGTACCAGCTATGCCATAGAAACATAGAAACATAGAAACATAGATATTGACGGCAGATAAGAGCCATAGGCCCAGCAAGTCTGCCCCACCTTACCTAACAGTATAAACTTATCTAGTTCGTAGGATAGCCCTATGCTTGTCCCATGCATTTTTAAAGTCCCCCACAGTGTTTGTTGCTACTACCTCTTGAGGAAGTTTATTCCATAAATCAATCACTCTTTCTGTAAAGAAGTGCTTCCTCAAATTACTCCTGAATCTACTACCCTTTAGCTTGAGCTCATGACCCCTTGTTCTTGAATTTTCCATTTTATGTAAAATACCCACAGCCTCAGTTTTACTAAACCCTTCAAGTACATTAAAGGGTTTAGTAAAACTGAGGCTGTGGGTATTTTACATAAAATGGAAAATTCAAGAACAAGGGGTCATGAGCTCAAGCTAAAGGGTAGTAGATTCAGGAGTAATTTGAGGAAGCACTTCTTTACAGAAAGAGTGATTGATTTATGGAATAAACTTCCTCAAGAGGTAGTAGCAACAAACACTGTGGGGGACTTTAAAAATGCATGGGACAAGCATAGGGCTATCCTACGAACTAGATAAGTTTATACTGTTAGGTAAGGTGGGGCAGACTTGCTGGGCCTATGGCTCTTATCTGCCGTCAATATCTATGTTTCTATGTTTCTATGTTTCTATGGCATAGCTGGTACGGTATAGCAGGGTATGGTATAGCTGGGCACGGTAAAGCTGGATATGGTATAGCTGGATATGATATAGCTGTGTACGGTATAGCTGGGTATGATGGTATAGCTGGGTATGATGGTATAACTGGGTATGATGGTATAGCTGGGTATGATGGTATAGCTGGGTATGGTTTAGCTGGGTACAGGAAAGCTGGGTACTTTAAATTTGGGTATGGTAAAACTGGGTATGGTAAAGCTGGGTACAGAATATCTGGATATGGTATATCTGCATCTGGTATAGCTATGCACGGTATAGCTAAGTATGGTATAGCTGGGCATGGTATAATTGGATATGTTATAGCTGGGTACGGTATAGCTTGGTATGGTATAGCTGGGTATGGTATAGCTGGGTACGATATAGCTGAATATGGTATAGCTGGTTATGGTATAGCTGGGTATGATATAACTGGGTACATTATAGGTAGGTACGGTATAACTGTGCACAATATAGCTGGGTATGGTATAGCTGGGCACGTATAGCTGGGTATGGTATAGCTGGGTACGGTATAGCTGAATCTGGTGTAGCTGGGCATGGTATAGCTGGGCATGGTATACCTGGGGATGGTATAGCTGGGGAGGGTTTAGCGGTGCACAATATAGCTGGGTACAATATAGCTTGGTACGGTATAGCTGGTTACGTTATATCTGTGCATGATATAGCTGGGCATGGTATAGCTGGGCATAGTATAGCTGGCTATGGTATAGCTGGGTATAGTATAGCTGGATCTGGTGTAGCTGAGCATAGTATAGCTGGGTATGGTATAGCTGGGCATGGTATAGCTAGACACGGTATAGCTGGGTATGGTATAGCTGGGTATAGTATAGCTGGGGATGGGTTAGCTGGGCACGGTATAGTTGGGGATGGTTTAGCTGGGTACGGTATATCTGGGTATGGTATATTTGGATCTGGTATAGCTGTGCACGGTATATTTGGATATGTTATAGCTGGGTACGGTATAGCTTGGTATGGTATAGCTGGGTATGGTATATCTGGGTACGATATAGCTGGATATGGTATAGCTGGATATGGTATAACTGGTTATGGTATATCTGGGTACATTGTAGCTGGGTACGGTATAGCTGTGCACAATATAGCTGGGTATGGTATAGCTGGGCACGGTATAGCTGGGTATGGTATAGCTGGGCACGGTATAGCTGGGTATGGTAAAGCTGGGTATGGTATAGCTGAATCTGGTGTAGCTGGGCATGGTATAGCTGGGCATGGTATAGCTGAGGATGGTATAGCTGGGGATGGTTTAGCGATGCACAATATAGCTGGGTATGGTATAGCTGGTTACGTTATAGCTGTGCATGATATAGGTGGCTATGGTATAGATGGGTATAGTATAGCTGGATCTGGTGTAGCTGGGCATGGTATAGCTGGGTATGGTATAGCTGGGCATGGTATAGCTAGACACGGTATAGCTGGGTATGGTATAGCTGGGAATAGTATAGCTGGGGATGGTATAACTGGGTATGGTTTAGCTGGGTACGGTATAGCTGGGTATGGTATAGCTGGGTACCATTTAGCTGGGTATGGTATAGCTGGGCACTGTATAGCTGGGCATGGTATAGCTGGATACAGTGGCGGCTGGTGAATTTTTAGGATGGGGGTGCACAAGACCCTGCCCCTATTAGAAAGCCACGACCCCTTGAAAAAACAGGCCCCTTTTTTAAAAACCACACCCCTTTTAACAAGCCACACCCACTTTTAAAAGCCACACCTCTTCGTGAAAGTCACGCCCCTCAAATGGCCCCACCCATTTGAACCAGCAGTGTTTTTGGTCATCGTCTTCTTGAAATATCCAGCCCCGGCCTGGGGGTAACTTCAACTGAAGTTTGTGACTTATTCCTCAACATTATTCTCAAGTATCTGCTGATATTGAGTGGAATCCATGAGACCCTCAACAATATTCCCAGTAGTACAGGTCTTTGGAGGTGGTCTGTGGGCTGTTTTTGACCGTTCTCACCATCCTTTGCCTTTGCCTCTGGCCCTCTCTGATATTTTACTTGCCCTGCCACTTCTGGCCTTAACAAGAACTGTGCCTGTGGTCTTCCATATCCTCACCATGCATTGCTCACTGTGTTCCTCACAGTGGACACAGACATCTTAAATCTATGAATGCATACTCTTCAGTATAGCCATGTTCACGTGCGACAGTGCACAAATGGAGGAGCCTACACTACCTGTCCATGTCTAGTCTTAAAATATACATGATGGTGCTCAGTTAAATTATATAATAACATATATATATTAACCAAATGATTAATTAAAGCTGCAAAATAATAAGAATGTTGAATGTACATTTATGAAAACATATATATTCCTGGATTTAAAGAACCTTCCACTTTATAGAGAAATACAACCACATTTCAATTACTGTTGCCCCAGCCCCCAGTGTTCGATATTAGGCAATGCAACCAAAGGCCGTGGCAACATGAAGATAAATACACCAACATTTTACTTTCTAGTACAAAAGAACATTATTTCTATTACACTAGTGCTTCATAATTTACTTCAAAGGTAAACATTAAAACAATGTTTATAACTCAAGTACAAGTTTTGTAAATCAAGTCAATCCGCCTGTCTTTTTTTGATGCAAATAAATCAATAAAATTTTCGTTGAATTTAGGAATGTCATTTATCAATTGTTTTTCAATTGTGAGCATGGCTAGAGCGGTCAGTATTTCCTCAGTCATGGTGCTCCTTAGAAATGTCTTAATTCGTTTTAAAGTTGAGAAACATCTCTCAGCCTCAGCAGTTGTCACGGGAATAGTTGAAATAATTTGCAACAGTTTGTAGGTCTCCGAGAAAGTACTGTCCAAGTTATTTTCTATTACAAACTGTAGAAGACTAATGGCACCATTCATATTTCTGAAATCTGGTCTTCTGTAAATTACTCCTAGTTCCGTTTTCAGGCGATCTTTCTGTAACAGCTGATGTTTGTTCAAGAAGCTGATTTGGAAAAATTTTCTCGTAATCCGCAAATTTTTCCGCTTGGAGGAGAGAAACAGCCGAGTAGTGAGTTATAAAAGAAAATCTATCTTTTACTTGATTTGTGATAACATCGCATATTGTAATGTCCCTTTAAGACATTCCACTTCCATCCCTTACCCCCTATAAATAGCCACTTCCTGTATAGATCTTTGCTTGATTATTTTGTATTTTTCCTCCTACGTTTGGAAACTCAGTCTCAACTGATCAAGTCTGATTAAATATAACTCTTAGATCTCATTCCTCCTAAGGAAATCCAGGACGCAATACATTTACAACAAGAATTCCTTCATAACCTTTAACTTTTGTCTTACTTATCTCCTCAGTGTAAGGTGTTAGCTGCTCTCTCAGTCTGTCACCGGATCACCTATACCGGACTTCAAACATACCGCCTTCCCTCCTCAGAACCCACAGGAATCATCTACAACTTCGGACAAACTATCACGCTGTGATAAAGTCACAAAACTCATGCTGTACTTCACAGGTACTTACTTCAATAACGTATTCGCTGCACTCTTTCCTTCCTCACTATAGAACCGTGAGCAAGTCTGCTCACAAAACAGGAAGAAGGTTTCAGATTCATCCGCCATCACAGCGTATCACCCTGCACCGCTCCAAGAGCAGGAGAACTAAAGGTATTGCTACTTACTAACAAATTGTTGCATAATTGTACTTACTAGTCAAAACTATATCCTTACTTGCTACTTAATCTGCAATTCCTCTACTGTATAACTAAGAACTCTCTCTCACTGAATCTAGTTATAAAGACGGTTATTCACAGTAGCAGTCACATTTCATTACTGGTTTTCTGTTGTGCAGTTTCACTCGATTGTATAACCGAAATCTGCTTGACTAAGTTTTCACTGATTTATTTTGTGAGTCGCTTTTGATAAAATCGCTAGCTCTTATAAAGCCTTTAATAAGAAAGATATTATTAGGTATTAAGAGCTAGCTACAAAACCATATATATATATTCATAGTCAACCTAAACATAACATAATAATCAAGCCTAAAAAGGAATGGATGCTCAGGCCATTAAAACAGAGTTTGAAACTCTGAATCAAAAAGTTGATTATCTTGCAAGGGCACTCACTGACTTACAAGCAGAGAATACTGCATTAAAGAATATTTACAAAGAGATCATAACCCCTAGAAATTCAGATCCCCCTGAACCACACATTAACCCACCTCCAGTATTCTCAGGGAAAAGGTCGGATTTTAGAGCTTTTAAAAATGCTTGCCTCCTCCTTTTCTCTATGAAACCTCGCACCCATCACACAGAGAAGATAAAAGTGTGTACAGTCATATCCTACTTAACCGGTGAACCCAGGGCCTGGGCGAACCGATTTTTTGAAACTGAAGATGAAACCCTAGACTCACTTGATTCATTTTTTTCCTCCATGGCCTCACTATATGAGGATGCCAATACACAGATAAACGCAGAAACCAAACTCAGAGCTTTGAGACAAGGGAAACGTCCTGTAGAGGATTATGTCACGGAATATCAGATGTGGGCCACAGACACCTTGTGGAATGACATCACGTTGCGGAATCAATTCAGACTCGGCCTTAATAACAATTTGAAGGATGAGATATCCAGGGTAGAGATGCCTGACACCTTAAACGGACTCATCAAGCTGGCTACCACTTTAGACCGCAGACTGAGAGAACGCCGCACTGAGAGATTATGCACGGACGTGACTCAAAGGAGACCCATAGCAACTTACATTGACAGAAATACCCCTGTATCTGTGCCCATGGAGATTGGCGTTATCAAGGCTCCACTCACACCTGAAGAGAAAGCTAGAAGGCGCATCTCAAACCTATGTCTTTACTGCGCTAGTAAGGAACACTCTGTAACAACATGTCCCATATTGCAACGTACAAAGAAGGGTAAGCCATCACACCTTTACACTGTTTCCCTACAGAAAGACAATCATGCACTCACTATGGTTTTATCTTTGCAGTGGGAATCTCATCAGGTCAAGACTGAAGCCTTAATTGACTCTGGTGCTTATGGTTGCTTTATAGATGCCTCTTTTGTTTCACAAAATAAAATACCTACTATCACAAAGAAAAATCCTCTCTTTCTTAATGTAATAGATGGTTCTTTTATCCAAAATGGACCATTAACCCATCATACTGTACCTTTACTGATTCACACAACAGATGGACATGTAGAATATCAAAGTTTTGACGTAATACCAACAGCAATCCATACTGTCATATTAGGGTTACCTTGGTTAGTAAAACATAACCCTAGTATTAATTGGGAGAATTTTAAGATTACCTTCACTTCACTATTTTGCAAAAACACTTGTTTTCCACAACAAAACATTGGCACACTACAAACAGTCATACCACCTGAATACCAGGACTTATCCGATGTCTTTGATATTAAAGAAGCTGACACATTACCACCCCATAGGACTTTCGACTGTCCCATAGATTTAATTCCAGGTTCAGTACCTCCTTTTGGTAAAATATATCCATTGTCGCAACAAGAATTACAGTATCTTAGGGATTATTTAGACGACAGTCTCAGAAAGGGTTTTATAGTACCTTCTGTATCACCTGCTGCAGCAGGCATTTTCTTCGTGAAAAATAAAGATCACACACTGAGGCCCATTATTGATTATAGGGCTCTGAATGCAGTTACCATCAAGAATCGCTACCCACTTCCACTCATCCCTGAACTTTTGGAACGCCTCAATGGTGCCACTATTTTCACCAAACTCGATCTAAAAGGGGCGTATAATTTGATTAGGATTAAAGAAGGGGATGAGTGGAAGACTGCTTTCAGAACCCGATACGGGCTTTTTGAATATAGGGTCATGCCTTTTGGGCTCTGCAATGCCCCGGCAACTTTTCAGAGTTTCATAAATGAAATATTCAAAGACCTTGTTGACATCTGCGTCATAATATACTTAGACAATATTCTAATATACTCTAGAACCACTGCAGAACATATAAAACATGTCAGATGGGTCCTGATGAGGTTGCGTGAACATAAACTGTTCGCAAAACTAGAGAAATGCCTATTCCATGTAAACAGAATTAAATTTCTTGGATATATAGTCACTCCTGATAGGATTGAAATGGACCCTGAAAAAGTATCTGCGATAAAAGATTGGCCCCAACCTAAAACAGTGAGATCTTTACAAAGGTTTCTTGGGTTCACAAATTTTTACCGCAGATTTATTCGTAACTTTTCTACCATAGTAAAACCTTTGACCAAATTAACTACAACAAAAACTAGGTACAGCTGGACAAACGAAGCTGAGACCTCTTTCAGGTTATTAAAAGAAAAATTCTTAACAGCACCCATTCTATCTATTCCAGATCACACTTGTGAGTTTGTATTAGAGACAGATGCTTCAGACACTGGTCTCGGGGCAATTCTCTCCCAAAGGAATGCTATAGATGGGATACAACATCCAGTTGCCTATTACTCTAGAATGTTACAACCAGCTGAGTTAAACTATACAATAGGGGATAAAGAGTTATTGGCCATTAAGACCGCCTTAGAGGTTTGGAGACATATTTTAGAAGGAACAGACAAACCTTTTATAATATACACAGATCATAAGAATCTTCAATATTTACGTCAAAGTAAAACTCTCTCCTCAAGACAGGTACGGTGGTCCCTATTTTTAGATAGGTTTAACTTCTTGATAACCTATAGGCCAGGACATTTAAACACAAAGGCAGATGCTCTCTCACGTTTACATGAGCAAACTCAGAAGTCCGAAAACACCATGACTCTTATACCACCTCACAAAGTCGTAGGAAAGCTTACACCACTCGAAGACGACATCATCCAGGCACTCCAGACAGACATTATACCTAGTATACCATCCTTGAGAAAGGATCACACTGGTCTCTACTACTACTATGACAAGTTATACATTCCCCAACAACTTAGAACTTACATATTACAACAGTTCCATGATACCCCACTTTCTGGTCACCAAGGTATAGTTAAAACCAAAGAAGCAATCAATAGATACTTCTGGTGGCCCAAGATAGCTGACTCCATCCAGCAATACATCGTATCCTGTACAGTATGTGCTAGAAACAAAACAGAAAGATTGAAACCTATTGGTCTCCTCACTCCTTTGCCACTCCCGGATACTCCTTGGACTGTTATATCTATGGACTTTATTGTCGACCTACCATATTCTCAAAACCATAACACCATCATGGTAGTAGTCGACCATCTCACGCGATTGGCACATTTCGTTCCTTTAACTTCTTTGCCATCTGCAACTGAGACTGCTGATGCTTTCATAAAAAACATTGTGCGTCTTCATGGTATACCTCAATCCGTCATTACGGATCGTGGATCCCAATTCACCTCTCATTTCTGGAGGGCTTTATGTTTGGCTTTACGTATAAAGTCTAGACTAACCACAGCATATCATCCCCAAGCTAATGGACTCACTGAAAGAGTTAATGGGATATTGGAGCAGTATCTTCGTTGCTACACCACTCATTTACAAGATGATTGGTTCTCTTTGCTCCCATTAGCCGAATTCTCATACAATAATTCAGTCTCTGCTTCAACCAAGTTAAGTCCTTTCTTTGCCACCTACGGTTACCATCCTCAAACTGTCCAGATCTCTTGGGTACATTCTGATTCTCCAGCAGCTACTTCATACCTCACAAATCTTAAGGAGTCCCTTGTTCTCCTAAAAGAACATTTGAAATCTGCTAAGCTTTCGCAAAAACATTACTATGACCTAAGACATAGGGACAGTCCGAATTATAAACTAGGCGACTTAGTCTGGTTATCCACTAAATACCTCAGATTATCAGTTCCTTGCCGGAAATTGGCTAATCAGTTCATTGGACCTTTTCCGATAAAAAAGATACTCAATCCAACTTCTATTACACTGGATCTCCTGAGGAAATACAGGATACATCCCACGTTCCATGTGGCACTCTTAAAACCTTATGTCCAAGACACTTTCAGGGACCGCCCAAGTAAACCACCTCCTCCTATTCGATTGGAGGACCACGTTGGATTCTATACTGGACTCTCTGACTTTCCGTGGTCACCTTGAGTACCTAGTTCGTTGGAAGGGCTATGGTCCTGAGGAGGATTCTTGGGTGCCCAAGTCACATGTCCATGCCGATCGTCTGTTGGATGCATTTCATGCGAGATACCCTACCAAACCTGCATCCTCGGAGCGGATGCTTAGAGGGGGGGGGATCTGTAATGTCCCTTTAAGACATTCCACTTCCATCCCTTACCCCCTATAAATAGCCACTTCCTGTATAGATCTTTGCTTGATTATTTTGTATTTTTCCTCCTACGTTTGGAAACTCAGTCTCAACTGATCAAGTCTGATTAAATATAACTCTTAGATCTCATTCCTCCTAAGGAAATCCAGGACGCAATACATTTACAACAAGAATTCCTTCATAACCTTTAACTTTTGTCTTACTTATCTCCTCAGTGTAAGGTGTTAGCTGCTCTCTCAGTCTGTCACCGGATCACCTATACCGGACTTCAAACATACCGCCTTCCCTCCTCAGAACCCACAGGAATCATCTACAACTTCGGACAAACTATCACGCTGTGATAAAGTCACAAAACTCATGCTGTACTTCACAGGTACTTACTTCAATAACGTATTCGCTGCACTCTTTCCTTCCTCACTATAGAACCGTGAGCAAGTCTGCTCACAAAACAGGAAGAAGGTTTCAGATTCATCCGCCATCACAGCGTATCACCCTGCACCGCTCCAAGAGCAGGAGAACTAAAGGTATTGCTACTTACTAACAAATTGTTGCATAATTGTACTTACTAGTCAAAACTATATCCTTACTTGCTACTTAATCTGCAATTCCTCTACTGTATAACTAAGAACTCTCTCTCACTGAATCTAGTTATAAAGACGGTTATTCACAGTAGCAGTCACATTTCATTACTGGTTTTCTGTTGTGCAGTTTCACTCGATTGTATAACCGAAATCTGCTTGACTAAGTTTTCACTGATTTATTTTGTGAGTCGCTTTTGATAAAATCGCTAGCTCTTATAAAGCCTTTAATAAGAAAGATATTATTAGGTATTAAGGGCTAGCTACAAAACCATATATATATAATCATAGTCAACCTAAACATAACACATATCTCTTTAGCTGCCACAGTCTGAGCAATGTGAATATTTTCTCTCTTCCTTTTCCTAGATGTTTCCTCTGTTTCTGATATCGTTATGGTCACTGTGTCCATTCTATTCCATTTGTTTTCCATTGTCTGCTGTCGAATAGCCCCTGCTTGATTTATAGCTATTTCTTTTTTTCGATGTTGACTCTATTTTTTCCATGCATTCAATTAACTGTTCCCTGTTTTCAAAAACTGTATTGACGGTTCGACTCTTGAAATTCCACCTGGTGGCTGAACCATGAGGTATCCTTCTTCTAACAGTTTCATCTAGAATAGCTATCCTTTGTGGTGAGTTACTAAAAAAGTTAGTAATGTCACTTAGATTTGAAAAAAATACTTGAACTTGTTGATTTTGACTGCTTGCTTGGCTGACAATTAAATTGAGCTGATGTGCATAGCAATGCAAAAAATTTGCATTCTTGTAGGTACGTTTAATTATAGCCTGAACACCTGCATGCTGACCACTCATCACGCTTGCACCGTCGTAACTCTGCGATATCAGTTTCTCTAGGTTGTCTATAACTTTTTCCAAATTAGCTTGAATACACGTAGCTATAGATTCTGCATCATGTCCAGCTAGATTAGTGAATTCCCAGAATCTCTCAACCGGTTGTCCGTTACCTATAATGTATCTAAAAACAACAACCAATTGGAAGGCAGATGAAACATCAGTAGTTTCATCTGCTTTCACTGCTACAAAACTTGCATTTGAGATTTCCTTCTTTATTTGGTTCTGGCAAACAGTTAGCATACAGTCTAATAAATCGTTTTGAATTTCTTTTGACGTTCCTTTAAAAACAAGTAGTAAGAAGTGAATACAGCGCCAACAAGCGGCCAAAGGATAAATATACTCACAGAGAGATAAAAGAAGATTATTTAATGAACCATGTTAAAAAGCATCAGTAATAAAAGACTATATATAAAAATGTAAAAAGCACATATAAATAAAATTACAAATACAGGAATATCTTACAGAAGCGGCTCAAAGGGCCAAAGCTGATAATTACAATAAAAACAGAGGTAATAACAGGTGATCAGTGTGAGTGGTACACTAGAATAAGAGTGTATACTAATAAAACAGAATTAGCCTAAGTGCAACTGTAGCAAGTGCATCAAGCAAAAAACTAATAAACAATAATACAAACAATAGTGTTCAAAATTAGTGTTCCAAAAAATAGAAAAATGCACTGCAGTGCACAAAAAGGGGGGTAGCAAAATAATTGTATAGATACAATCAAATAGTGAGTGAGTGCAAATGGATATAAAAATGCTAGCTACTTAATCCAGTGAGGTTAAGATATAATTAAATAAAATACACAATATGCAATAACATAAAAAATAAAATACACAATATGCAATAACATAAAAAATTAAAAATAAAATATAAAATATAATCCAAAAAAGTGTTCAAAAAGTTGATCAACAAATGTTAGTGAAGAACAAAAATAAGTCAATCAAAACTAAAAAATGGAAAAAATTGGTGATGAAAAGCAAGGTGAAAGTGAGGAAATTGATTCCTTCCAATGTTAGTTACTTTAACAGATCCAAATTCCTGAGTGTGGTTGCTGAAGTAGCTGATTGGATCCTAGCACCTGTCAGCTGCTCCTATGGTATCCTAAAAAGTGTCCCAATATGTCAACGCGTTTCTGCCCTCAAAAAAGGGCCTTTCTCAAGACTAGCTATTTTTTCCTTTTTTTAGTTTTGATTGACTTATTTTTGTTCTTCACTAACATTTGTTGATCAACTTTTTGAACACTTTTTTGGATTATATTTTATATTTTATTTTTTATTTTTTATGTTATTGCATATTGTGTATTTTATTTTTTATGTTATTGCATATTGTGTATTTTATTTAATTATATCTTAACCTCACTGGATTAAGTAGCTAGCATTTTTATATCCATTTACACTCACTCACTATTTGATTGTATCTATACAATTATTTTGCTACCCCCCTTTTTGTGCACTGCAGTGCATTTTTCTATTTTTTGTAACACTATTTTTGTAACACTAATTTTGAACACTATTGTTTGTATTATTGTTTATTAGTTTTTTGCTTGATGCACTTGCTACAGTTGTACTTAGGCTAATTCTGTTTTATTAGTATACAGTCTTATTCTGGTGTACTACTCACACTGATCACCTGTTATTACCTCTGTTTTTATTGTAATTATCAGCTTTGGCCCTTTGAGCCGCTTCTGTAAGATATTCCTGTATTTGTAATTTTATTTATATGTGCTTTTTACATTTTTTATATATAGTCTTTTATTACTGATGCTTTTTAACATGGTTCATTAAATAATCTTCTTTTATCTCTCTGTGAGTATATTTATCCCTTGGCCTCTTGTTGGCGCTGTATTCACTTCTTACTACTTGTGCATATTTTTTGGAGGTTGGTTAGGATCTCTGTTTGGATACAGCTTGGGGATTACCTTAGCGCTTGTACACACACCCTTGTTCCTTTAAAAACAGTGGCACTAGCGAGATGATCTTTTAGAGATGCATCAAGCTCTGCTGAGAAGTTTATAAGACCACTGAAAATGCCTGAATTTAATGAATCATCGCGTTCGTCATGTCCTCGAAGTGCAAGCTCAAATGCGCCGCAAAATAAAATACAATTAATTATTTTGGAAAGAACATAGCGATTTTTCGTTACTTGCTCATTATGTTTTTTAATATTCAAACAATATGCACTGTCAAGTTGTTGTCGAATATCAACCCTTCCTAGCAAATTAAACTCTAATGTGGAGTTTAAATGTGATTGGGAGCAATTATGTTTATTTGTTTTTTGACTTAAATGTGATAAATCGGCGACACCATAACTCACCCAGCTTGAATCCCCACTTTGTTTTGCAAACAGGAGACAATAAAAACAAAAGAGCCTGTTAGATAATTCACAACCACAAATCCATGGATATTTATCATATACCTCGGGTTTGAATTCTCTTTTGTAATCTCTAGTTTTACATTTTGTCACCTGGGTAAGGTTAAGCATAGGTGTTGCCCTGAGCATTTTAATTTCAATTTGTCTTTCAATGGGCAACGTTGAAAAATGTAAGTGCCATCTTAACTGTTAGTTTACACTCAAAGAACAGTCCTTTGCTCTTATCTAATATATAACTTGTAGGTAGGTAGCTCTGCAGCTGTTAGAAAATATACAACTCAACTTAAAGTAATAGTTTAATAGTTTGGCAGTTGTTATGTAATATATAACTTGTAGGTAGGTAGCTCTGCAGCTGTTAGAAAATATATTAAAAGTTTAATAGGTTTGTGGTTGTTATGTAATATATAACTTGTAGGTAGGTAGCTCTGCTGCTCTGCAGCTGTTAGAAAATATACAACTCAACTTGAAGTAATAGTTTAATAGTTTGGCGGTTGTTATGTAATATATAACTTGTAGGTAGGTAGCTCTGCAGCTGTTAGAAAATATACAACTCAACTTGAAGTAATAGTTTAATAGTTTGGCGGTTGTTATGTAATATATAACTTGTAGGTAGGTAGCTCTGCAGCTGTTAGAAAATATATTAAAAGTGTAATAGGTTTGTGGTTGTTATGTAATATATAACTTGTAGGTAGGTAGCTCTGCTGCTCTGCAGCTGTTAGAAAATATACAACTCAACTTGAAGTAATAGTTTAATAGTTTGGCGGTTGTTATGTAATATATAACTTGTAGGTAGGTAGCTCTGCAGCTGTTAGAAAATATACAACTCAACTTGAAGTAATAGTTTAATAGTTTGGCGGTTGTTATGTAATATATAACTTGTAGGTAGGTAGCTCTGCAGCTGTTAGAAAATATATTAAAAGTGTAATAGGTTTGTGGTTGTTATGTAATATATAACTTGTAGGTAGGTAGCTCTGCTGCTCTGCAGCTGTTAGAAAATATACAACTCAACTTGAAGTAATAGTTTAATAGTTTGGCGGTTGTTATGTAATATATAACTTGTAGGTAGGTAGCTCTGCAGCTGTTAGAAAATATACAACTCAACTTGAAGTAATAGTTTAATAGTTTGGCGGTTGTTATGTAATATATAACTTGTAGGTAGGTAGCTCTGCAGCTGTTAGAAAATATACAACTCAACTTGAAGTAATAGTTTAATAGTTTGGCGGTTGTTATGTAATATATAACTTGTAGGTAGGTAGCTCTGCAGCTGTTAGAAAATATACAACTCAACTTGAAGTAATAGTTTAATAGTTTGGCGGTTGTTATGTAATATATAACTTGTAGGTAGGTAGCTCTGCTGCTCTGCAGCTGTTAGAAAATATACAACTCAACTTGAAGTAATAGTTTAATAGTTTGGCGGTTGTTATGTAATATATAACTTGTAGGTAGGTAGCTCTGCAGCTGTTAGAAAATCTACAACACTAGTAGGCAACGGCAAGTAGTTTTGCGGTGCTGGTTGTTATAAAATATATTGCAGCTGTTAGAAAATATCAACTACAACTAATAGGTAATATCTTATAATAATTATAATAATATAGCTCACTAAAGATAAAATATAAAATGTTAAATATGCCGGTTTACTGCCTAATTTTAGTATCAGCAGCAGCACAGCAGTTTTTAAAAAAAAAAAACTTTTACCTTTTTTTGCAAAACTGCTAATTGCAATCTGATAATTAATTAATCTGCTAAAATACTTAAATGTATTAATGGTAAGCAATTGTGACAGCCGTCAACGGTCAACAACTAGTAGTATCAGCAGCAGCACAGCAGTTAACTGCTTTTTAAAAAAACAAAAAAAAAACTTTGTTCTTTTTTTGCAAAACTTCTAATTGCAATCTTCTAATTAATCTGCTAAAATACTTAAATTAAATGTATTAATGGTAAGCAACCGTGACAGCCGTCAACGGTCAACAACTAGTAGTATCAACAGCAGCACAGCAGTTAACTGCTTTTTTTTAAAAAAAAACTTTGTTCTTTTTTTGCAAAACGTCTAATTGCAATCTGCTAATTAATCTGCTAAAATACTTAAATTAAATGTATTAATGGTAAGCAACCGTGACAGCCGTCAACGGTCAACAACTAGTAGTATCAACAGCAGCACAGCAGTTAACTGCTTTTTTTGTTAAAAAAAACTTTGTTCTTTTTTTGCAAAACTTCTAATTGCAATCTGCTAATTAATCTGCTAAAATACTTAAATTAAATGTATTAATGTTTAATGGTAAGAAACCGTGACAGCCGTCAATGGTCAACAACAAGTAGTATCAACAGCAGCACAGCAGTTAACTGCTTTCTGTATTTGTAAAAAAAAAATTTTTTGCAAAACTTCTAATTGCAATCTGCTGACAAAAATATTATTTTATTATTCCCAAATTACTTCACTAAACTTACTGACTAAAGCCAATTGTTTTAAGAGAGAACTCCCACTCTACCTAAGTACTCTAAATGTTAAGTTAAAACACAAAATTAACTTTTTTTTCTCACACACACTGGTGTCTGTCTCACTGACTCACTCTCTACTACTAAGTAATCTCAACTCTGTTGTGTAAGTTTAAGTTAAGTTAGTTAACTAACTACTTAGTTTAAAACTTTAAACTAAACTAATAAGCTCAGCTGCGGGCCTGCAGCAAAATAAGGCCCACTGCCCAGTGCCCACTACTAAGGCTTAAGCTAACTATTCGCAAAATTATCAATTAATATAATCTGTACTGAGTCTGTTATTCAATTTCTGTCAGTGTCAGCACTCAGCAGCCACCAACACGTCTGCAGCCAGCAAGGGCTAAATCGTTCTTTTTTTACAGAGAGGCAAGTTGAACATAACAGGTCAGAGCTCTGTAAACAAGGCTCCTATCCGCTCAACGGCTATCTCCTCAATGAGATTCTTGCGCCGTTGAGGGGGAGTAGCCTTTTGGGGGCGGTCACGTGATGCTACTACATTGTATCAGAGGCGAGACTCAGCCATCAGGCAGACTGTGGGAGGAGCCAGAGCACAGGCTGAAGTCAGCTCGCACACTTCAGCCTGTGTGAATAGGGCTCTATTACCAGTGCCAGGCTGGGAGAAGCTACGCCTGCACAGTGATGCATAGAGATCACTGTGTAGGATAGGGTTTTGCTTGATCGCACCTGCGATCAGTGTCTGGTGTGCACAGTGCGCACACTCGCGCAGTGAGAGCAGCCCGAGGAGGAATCGCTAGTGACTGATGCGGTCTGGTCTACGCTGGTGATGTCAGCATCAGCTGAGCCTGAGCTCTGGCTCTGCTCTGTGTCCGCCTGTTCCTAGCTCCCTCCTGCTTCAATCTTACAGTCTAGTAAGTCTACAACTATATTAATGGTGGTACCGGTCCTACAGGCTGAGGCTAGTGGCTACAGTAACAAAAAACAGAGCCTACATGTATATATTATAATAAATAATATAATAACACACACACACTAATAAAAATAAAAAAAAAAATTAAACAAAAAAATTAAACAATTTTGGCTCAATTTTTTTTTCCTCCTTGCCCCCTGGGGGGTTCACGTGCAAATGGGTACAACTGGAGGAGCCTCCACTGGCTGGGTATGGTATAGCTGAGTACGGTATAGCTGGGCACAGTATAGCTGGGTATGGTATAGCGGCGCATGGTATAGCTAAGTATGGCATAGCTTGGTACAGTATCGCTATTACAAGTTAACATTTATTTTCTGATTTGTCACTTTGTGTTTTTTTGTTAGATCTTGTAATTTGATTGCACTTGTTAAATATGTCTGTTTTTTTCACAAAGAAGGTGCAAACCTTCCAATTATGAATCATTCTTTGATTCTCCTTCCAAAGATGATTCAGTCACTAATGGTGTAGATCATATAATGAAATTACTTGAAATGTTATTAATTAAGGAGGTTAAATATGATATAGAAATTATCACTTCGGGAAAAAAATTTAAAAGAAAATTAACACCTAGATGGCTAAGAATTTAAAAAAAAAAAAAAACATCTTTTGGGGTAGATAACATTGAATTTATGAGCAGATGGAATTCCATCCTGGAAAAGTGTACCATTAAAATGCCTCAAACCTGCAAAGACTTTCTAATCTATAGCAGCATGTGAACTAATCAAGGAGATTTATGTAGATCTAATCCCTTTAATTCTTTAAGTACAATGCACTGGTCGCATTAGGAGTGTACTTATTTATTTTGTATACGATGATGAAAAGATAACAATTTAAAGATTAAAATCATATTTATGAGTTTAAACATTTCACCGAAAAAAAAACGGAAATTAGTTTGGGACAGAAAGTATAAATACACCCTGTCCCAAATTATTATGCAAATTCTATTTCAGTGTCACAAAGATTACATTTTTTTTTCAGTTTAACTCATGGATGGCATTGTGTCGCAGGGGTCTTTTGATCACTGAAAACAATCTCAGACACCTGTGATAATTAGATTGCCAGGTGAGCCCAATTAAAGGAAAAACTACTAAAGAAGGGTGTTCCACATTATTAAGCAGAGCACCATTTTCAAGCAATATGGGGAAGAAAAAGGATCTCTCTGCTGCCGAAAAGAGTGAAAGATATTTCATGAAAACTTAAGCGTGATCATCGCACTATTAAGGGATTTGTGGCTGATTCAGAACACAGGCGGGTTCGTGCAGATAAAGGCACATTGAGTAAGATTTCTGCCAGATCCATGCATCGGATCAAGAGAGCACCTGCTAAAATATCATTACATAGCAGCAAACAGATATTTGAAGCTGCTAATGCCTCTGGAGTCCCGTGGACATCAAGGTGTAGAGTCCTCCAGAGTCTTGCAACTGTGCATAAACCTTCCATTTGGCCACCACTAACCAATGCTCACATGCAGAAACGGCAGCATTGGGCAGAAAAATACATGTCCTGTTCACTGATGAGTGCCGTGCAACCCTGGATGGTCCAGATGGATGGAGTAGTGGATGGTTGGTGGACGGCCACCCTGTTCCAACAAGGCTGCGACGTCAGCAAGGCGGTGGTGGAGTCATGTTTTGGGCCGGAATCATGGGAAGAGAGCTGGATGGCCCCTTTAGGGTCCCTGAAGGTGTAAAGATGACCTCTGCAAAGTATGTGGAGTTGCTGAATGACCACTTCCTTCCCTGGTACAGAAGGAAGAACTATGCTTTCCGTAATAAAATCATCTTCATGCATGACAATGCACCATATCATGCTGCAAAGAATACCTCTGCTTTAATGGCTGCATTGGGGATAAAAGGAGAGAAAGTCATGGTGTGGCCTCCATCCTCCCCTGACCTCAATCCTATTGAGAACCTTTGGAGCATCCTCAAGCAAAAGATCTATGAGGGTGGGAGGCAGTTTACATCCAAACAGCAGCTCTGGGAGGCTATTCTGACATCTTGCAAACAAATTCAAGCAGAAACTGTCCAAAAACTCACAAGTTCAATGGAAGCAAGGCTTGTGAAACTGCTATCAAATAAGGGGTCCTATGTTAAAATGTAACGTGACCTGTTAAAATGTTTAAAAAGTTAAAATGTTGTTCAAAGTTTGATTGAAATAGCTTTTGATTTCAGTAAATATGCTGCAAACACAACAGATGTCAATTTTCAGTTCTTTACAACCTATAAAGTGTTTTAAAACTTAATGTGCGTAATAATTTGGAACAGTGCATTGTAAGTTTTTTATTTTGAAAAAAAAAAAAAAAAATCCTTTATCATTAGGAGGTTTGTTCAATAAAATTTGAATTGTACCCTTAATAGTTGATAACATGAGAATTATGCTGACTGCTGTTTACATCAATTATTTGGGTAAATGAGAAAGATATAATTTGGATAATAATTAACAGGGCGTATAAAGGGCTAGATTACAAGTGGAGTGCTTACTTATCAAGCACCCATTACAAACCATTACAAGTGGCTCTGGTTAATTTTCAAAATGTGCCCCAATTGCCCCTAACATACAGTGTAGTGTAGTTGATTAAAAAATAAAAAGAATGTCGCATTTTTATTCTTTTATAAAATAACTCTAAGAAGCAGTTTTTAGTGGTTAAAGTGAGCGGGTCTGGGGTGTTAGAAAAAAACGGCACTGAAAAGTGCCTTTACATTGCAGTCTATAGGGAATCTTGCTATGCTTATATATATGTATATGTGTGTATACACATATTTACACATAAATATATATATCTATATTAGTGATGTCGCGAATAGTTCGCCGGCGAATAGTTCCCGACGAACATAGCTTGTTTACGTTTGCCGCGGCGGGTGAACATATGCGATGTTCGATCCGCCCCCTATTCATCATCATTGAGTGAAACTTTGACCATGTACCTCACAGTCAGCAGACACATTCCAGCCAATCAGCAGCATACACTCCCTCCCAGACCCTCCCACCTCCTGGACAGCATCCATTTTAGATTCATTCGGAAGCTGCATTCTTAGTGAGAGGAGGGACAGTGTAGCTGCTGCTGATTTAATAGGGAAATCGATAGCTAGGCTAGTGTATTCAGTGTCCACTACAGTCCTGAAGGACTCATCTGATCTCTGCTGTAAGGACAGCACCCCAAAAAGCCCTTTTTAGGGCTAGAACATCAGTCTGCTTTTTTTTTTCCTGTGTAATCTAATTGCAGCCTGCCTGCCTGCCAGCGTGTGTGTCAGGCTCACAGCGTATACTGTGCCCACTTGCCCAGTACCACCACTCATATCTGGTGTAACAGTAGTGTAAATTTAAAAAAAAAAACAACACTTTTTTGACTGTGAAATAATAGCAGTCAGTTTCCTTCACACGTGTGCGTTTCAGTGCCTGCCAGGGCACAGTGTCACACCAGTGCAACTCATATCCGGTGTAACAGTAGTGTACATTAAAAAAAAAAAAACTAGAAATTGGACTGTGAAATAATAGCAGTCAGTTTCCTTCACACGTGTGCGTTTCAGGGCCTGCCTGGGCACAGTGTCACCCCAGTGCAACTCATATCTGGTGTAACAGTAGTGTACATTAACCCCTTAATGACCACAGCACTTTTCCATTTTCTGTCAGTTTGGGACCAAGGCTATTTTTACATTTTTGAGGTGTTTGTGTTTACACATCTACAACCACCAAAAAAAAACCATGCTAAATAGTTTCTAAATTTTGTCCTGAGTTCAGAAATACCCAATGTTTACATGTTATCCCTTTATGGATTAAAACCAGACTCTGCATCAACTATGTAATTTTCCATGGGAGTTTTGCCATGGATCCCCCTCCGGCATGCCACAGTCCAGGTGTTAGTCCCCTTGAAACAACTTTTCCATCACTATTGTGGCCAGAAAGAGTCCCTGTGGGTTTTAAAATTCGCCTGCCTATTGAAGTCTGTGACGGTTCGCCCGTTCGCGAACATTTGCGGAAGTTCGCATTCGCCTTACGAGAACGGAAAATTTTATGTTCGCGACATCACTAATCTATATATTTATTGTGTTGGACCACCTGGTACCCCACCTGGGTACCTCTGCCAAATACTGCTTCCTGCTCTCCAAACCCCTTCAGCAGATAGATAGCTAACACCAGACCTTTACCCAAAACAAAAGACAGGATTTCAGTTCAGGTAAAACCAAAAGGAATAACATGTATTGAAGGGAGTACATACATTTTATATACTTTCAGGGACAATTTCCCTTTAACTGGGTTATTAACTCACAAAAGGGAACAATGGTAATACACAATAATTAACTCAGGCTGAGAGGCGCCTTAGAGTCTGGGGACATTTTTCCCTGATAAGGGGATAAGCCAGCCGGTCAGTTAGAGAGGTGGCCAAAACCAGTTTCACAAGCCTGTCTATGGGTGGGGCAAACTTCTGCCCTGAATAAAGAATGTCTCCAGGGCAACCAAGAACCCCAGGGTTCCTGAGAGTACCATTGCCGGTACAAACATGCCGACTGTGGTGGAAAGCTGCACCTTTCCCTGATAACCGGCATAGGGAATAAAACATCCAGAAATAGTTCCAAGAGGCCAGTTACCTGGACTGCACCTTAAAGTGAAGGTAAAGTTATTGGACCCATCAATCGTATTTATAACCCTTTTACTAATTAAAATCCAGTCGCTAGCTTTTTAAAAAAAAAAAAAAAAATATTGATTTATGTAATTTTATCCCTCACACAGACACCCACAAACACTTCACATATACAAAGAAAACATACGCAGACACTTAGCTCTTGTTTACACTGACTTGACAAGTAATGAGTAAGCTACATTTTTGTCAATCCACAACTTACAGCAAATCACTTTTCTCATATTAAGTTATTCTATATGATCTCCTGAAAATATTAAGTTCTATAATGAGAGATAAATAATGGCCACTGACAACCTCATGCACATCCGTAGAATAAGGGGGAATACAAGAGGAAGGAAAACATAAAAGGCTACTTTTTGTCCAAGAGATACTAAAAGTGTAATGTAATTCCTAATTACTGTTGTTTGTGCTCAAAATGGTCAGGGCTGGACTAGGACCATATATTTTAAGGCAGAAAAGCTCACACACCCACCCCCCCCAATTTGTAATTTAACCATTTACAGGATTGACAAAACACTCCAATGGCTAGATTACGAGTTGTGTGTTAGGGTAAAAAAGCAGCGTTAAGAGGTCCTAACGCTGCTTTTTTATGCCCGCTGGTATTATGAGTCTTGAAGGTTTAGGGTCACCGCACACTTCTTTGGCCTTACCGCAAAATGACTTACGTAAACTTCGTAAAGTCTTTTTTCTATGGGACTTCCATAGCACTGATATTACGAGTCTGTCCTGGGAGGCCAAAAAGTGAGTGGTACACCCTCTACCTCCAAGAGTCCTAACACATTTAAAAGTCAGTAGTTAAGAGTTTTATGGTACAACGCCGTAACATAAAACTCATAACTAAAGTGCTAAAAAGTACACTAACACCCATAAACTACCTATTAACCCCTAAACTGAGGCCCTCCTGCATCGCAATCACTATAAAAAAAAATTTAACCACTAATCTGCTGCTCCGTACACCGCCGCCACCTACATTATATTTATGAACCCATAATCTGCTGCCCCCAACATCGCCGACACCTACATACTATTTATTAACCCCTAATCTGCTGCCCCCCAATGTTGCCGCAACCTACCTACACTTATTAATCCCTAATCTGCCACCCCCAATGTCGCCACCATAATATTAAAGTTATTAACCCCTAAATCTAAGTCTAACCCTAACCCTAACACCCCTAACTTAAATATCATTTAAATAAATCTAAATAAAATTACTATCATTAACTAAATTATTCCTATTTAAAACTAAATACTTACCTATAAAATAAACCCTAAGCTAGCTACAATATAACTAATAGTTACATTGTAGCTATCTTAGGGTTTATTTTTATTTTACAGGCAAGTTTGTATTTATTTTAACTTATTTGAAAAAAAACTAACACATCGACTTACCGGGAGAAGTCTTCATCCAAGCCGGACGAAGTGGTCCTCCAGACCGGCAGAAGTCTTCATCCAGACGGCATCTTCTATCTTCATCCATCCAAAGCGGAGCGGCTCCATCTTCAAGACATCCGACGCAGAGCATCCTCTTCATCCGACGGACTAATGATGAATGATGGTTCCTTTAAGTGACGTCATCCAAGATGGCGTCTCTTAGATTCCGATTGGCTGATAGAATTCTATCAGCCAATTGGAATTAAGGTAGAAAAAATCCTATTGGCTGATGCAATCAGCCAATAGGATTAAGCTTGCATTCTATTGGCTGTTGCATCAGCCAATAGGATTTTTTGTACCTTAATTCCGATTGGCTGATAGAATTCTATCAGCCAATCGGAATCTAAGGGATAACATTTTGGATGACGTCACTTAAAGGTACCTTCATTCATCTTTAGTCGTCGGATGAAGAGGATGCTCCGTGTCGGATGTCTTGAAGATGGACCTGCTCCGCGCTGGATGGATGAAGATAGAAGATGCCGTCTGGATGAAGACTTCTGCCCGTCTGGAGGACCACTTCACCTGGCTTGGATGAAGACTTCTCCCGGCTTCGTTGAGGACTTCAGCCTGGCTTGGATGAAGATTTCTCCCGGTAAGTCGATCTTCAGGGGGTTAGTGTTAGGTTTTTTTAAGGGTTTATTGGGTGGGTTTTATTTTTAGGTTAGGGTTTGGGCCTGCAAAAGAGCTAACTGCCCTTTTAAGGGCAGTGCCCATCCAAATGCCCTTTTCAGGGCAATGGGGAGCTTAGTTTTTTTTAGATAGTATTTTATTTGGGGGGTTAGCTGTGTGGGTGGTGGGGTTTACTCTTGGGGGGGTTGTTTGTATTTATTTTACAGGTTAAAGTACTGATTACTTTGGGGCAATGCCCCGTAAAAGGCCCTTTTAAGGGCTATTGGTAGTTTAGTTTAGGCTAGGTTTTTTTTTTATTTTGGGGGGGTTATTTTGATAGGGCTATTAGATTAGGTGTAATTAGTTTAAATATCTGTAATTTGTTTATTATTTTCTGTAATTTAGTGGGGTTTTTTGCACTTTAGCTAATTTAATTTAGGTAATTGTATTTAATTTAGTTAATTTAATTAATTATAGTGTAGTGTTAGGTGTTAGTGTAACTTAGGTTAGGTTTTATTTTAAAGGAAATAGCTATTTAAATAGAAATAACTCAATAGGGGAAGCTTAAGAACAATGACTAAATGAAGCATAACATACAGAAAATACTGTTAACACAATATAAATGGATAATAATAATAATCATGGAAAAACAATAAAAATGATATGTAAGTATATTGAGAAATGTCTCTAATGACACATGGTAGCCAAAAAGAAAAGTCAATTATTGGTAAAAGTCCCAAAAAGTGACAACTAGGTGGAAATCACAGGGAATATTCCAAGGACATAAGACGGCAGCAGCACTCTCCTAACATCACCAATGGCAGACGTCTATGCAAAGAAAAAGAAGAAAAGAGAGAGGCGCTTTGTGTGTACCAGTACAAACGGATAAGTGAGATAAAAAAAGCCCACAACAGGGTACTCACATTCTGTAGGAGCACTCAGACAGTGCTATTAGGCGCGGACTGGGTACTCAACAGCAACCCAGCTTGCTGAAACTTCCAGCGTGTCTCCAGGGACAATCCAGACACCCCCTTCTAGGACTGGAAAGGTAGATGGTCCAGGTGATGAACTCCAGCAGATCAGGTAGGACGTGCAGGTAATATCCAAGGCCCCCACAACTTGCGGGAGCAATCCCAGTAGTGGGAATAAAGGCGGTGTGTTTAGTAGAAATGATCAGTAGCAGTTCCAGGTTAAAATGTAACAAAGGATAGATTTATTAAAACCAATTTAAAGGCTGGAACAATAGGGAAGGGCAAACAGGTCCCCCCTATATTCATGCGACGCGTTTCTCAGCTATAGTGCTGTTTCATCAGGCATATATGGCTAACTGATCATAACTCTACTATATATACACTTACAAACACACCAAACAAATCAATTAAGCAATTAAACAATATAACAAACACCTGGGGTTCTCCAACAGAGGGAGGGCACCCAGGTAGTAAACCCTTCATCTATAGCATATACTTCACATCTCTAGGCAGAAAAAGTTCATACATATGTGCCTGTCATATATGTTAAATTGATATAATGGGGGGTAGTTATCTACGTGTCAACTTTCCTGCCTTCGCCGGCCCAATACGCCCGCCTAAGCTCGCCTCACATCGCCACCGCGGACCTGAAAAAATTCGCCTAAGTTATCAAGTAAAGCTGTCAAAAAGCCGCGGGGCGATGAGCAGTGGACTGTGAGAGTTATCACTCATCCGATCTCGTTTCTCTTCGGCTGTTTGACAGCTTTCTTGCTAGCCTGTCACTAAGCATTCACACTAAACTACACTGTTCTACCCCCTATACCGGCGCCCCCGGAGCCCCCCGCAACTAAATAAAGTTACTAACCCCTAAACCGCCGCTCCTAGACCCCGCCGCAAGTCTTATAAATGTATTAACCCCTAAACCGCAACTCCCGGACACCGCTACCACCTACATTATACCTAGTAACCCCTATCCTGCCCCCCCTATACCGTCGCCCTCTATAATAAAGTTATTAACCCCTATCCTGCTGATCCCGCACCTCGCCGCAACTAAATAAATAGTTTAACCCCTAAACCACCGCTCCCTGATCCCGCCGCAACCTATATTAAATTTATTAACCCCTATCCTGCCCCCCACTACACCGCCGCCACTGTAATAAAATTATTAACCCCTAAACCTAAGTCTAACACTAACACCCCCCTAACTTAAATATTAATTAAATAAATCTAAATAATATTTCTATTATGAACTAAGTTAATACTATTTAAAACTAAATAATTACCTATAATATAAACCCTAATATAGCTACAATATAAATAATAATTATATTGTAGCTATCTTAGGATTTATTTTTATTTTACAGGCACCTTTCAATTTATTTTAACTAGGTACAATAGCTATTAAATAGTTATTAACTATTTAATAGCTTACCTAGCTAAAATAAAGAGAAATGTACCTGTAAACTAAAAACTAACCTAAGTTACAATTACACCTAACACTACACTATCATTAAATAAATTATTCCTATTTAAAACTAAATACTTACCTGTAAAATAAACCCTAAGATAGCTACAATGTAATTAATAATTATATTGTAGCTATCTTAGGATTTATATTTATTTTACAGGTAACTTTGTATTTATTTTAGCTAGTTAGAATAGTTATTAAATAGTTAATAACTATTTAATAACTACCTAGCTAAAAGAAATACAAATTTACCTGTAAAATAAATCCTTAGCTAAGTTACAATTAAACCTAACACTACACTATTATTAAATAAATTAAATAAACTACCTACAAATAACTACAATTAAATACAATTACATAAACTAACTAAAGCCCCCTAATAAAATAACAACCCCCCCCCCCAAAATAAAAAAATGCCCTACCCTATTCTACATTAAAAAAGTTCAAAGCTCTTTTACCTTACCAGCCCTTAAAAGGGCCTTTTGTGGGGGCATGCCCCAAAGAGTTCAGCTCTTTTGCCTGTAAAAGAAAAATACAACCCCCCCAACATTAAAACCCACCACCCACATACCCCTCATCTAACCCAAACCCCCCTTAAAATAACCTAACACTAATCCCCTGAAGATCATCCTACCTTTAGTCGTCTTCACTCAGCCGAGCCACCGATGGAACTGAAGAGGACATCCGGACCAGCAAAAGTGATCATCCAAGGGGCGCTGAAGAAATCTTACATCCGATGAAGTGATCCTCCAAGCGGCGCTGAAGAAATCTTCCATCTGGCTGATGTCATCTTCCAAGAGGCGCTGAAGAAGTCTTCTATCCGGACGAGGTCATCTTCGAAGCCGGGTCTTGAATCTTAATCCCGCCGAAGCGGAACATCCTTCTTTCCCGACGGACTACCGACGAATGAAGGCTCCTTTAACCCCTTAATGACCGAGGACGTACGCCATACGTCCTCAGAAAAAAGGCAGTTAATGCCTGAGGATGTATGGCGTACGTCCTCGGTTTGGAAAGCAGCTGGAAGCGATCCTCATCGCTTCCAGCTGCTTTCCGGTTATTGCAGGATGCCTCAATATCGAGGCATCCTGCAATAACAATTTGTACCCCTCCGGTGCAGAGAGAGCCACTCTGTGGTCATCTCTACACCGGACATCGATGGCCGCAATCGTTGGTGGGTGGGAGCTGCAGTGGGAGGCGGGTGGGCGGCCATCGATGGCTTCAGAGACACAGAGGGGGGCGGGATCGGGGGCGGGAGAGTCAGGGGCGCGCACAGACACGCGCGCGTGCACGGGGGATCGGCGGGCGGGTGTGTGCACGGGAGGGAGCGGGTGGGAACCGCTTACACTACAGAAATTATCCTGTAATAAGTGGGAGGAAGAGGGGGAATAAATGCCCCCAAAAAGTAATCTAAGGCATCTGGGAGGGGGTAGGGGTTGGTCGTGGGGAAGCTACACTACAGAAAAATTTAAAAAAAATAAATAAAAAAGAGAAAAAAATATTGTTAACTGGGTACTGGCAGACAGCTGCCAGTACCCAAGATGGCCCCCAATAAGGCAGGGGGGGGGGTTAGAGAGCTGTTTTGGGGGGGTCAGGGAGGTTGGGGGCTAAGGGGGGATCCTACAAAGTAGCATATGTAAATATGCTAAAGATGTAATTTTTTTTTAAAAAAAAAAAAACCTTTTATTTTAGTACTGGCAGACTTTCTGCCAGTACTTAAGATGGCGGGGACAATTGTGGGGTGGGGGAGGGAAGGGAGCTGTTTGGAAGATATCAGGGGGTCTGATGTGTCAGGTGGGAGGCAGATCTCTACACTAAAGCTAAAATTAACCCTGCAAGCTCCCTACAAACTACCTAATTAACCCCTTGACTGCTAGCCATAATACATGTGTGATGCGCAGCAGCACTTAGCGGCCTTCTAATTACCAAAAAGCAACGCCAAAGTCATATATGTCTGCTATTTCTGAACAAAGGGGATCCCAGAGAAGCATTTACAACTATTTGTGCCATAATTGCACATGCTGTTTGTAAATAATTTCAGTGAGAAACCTAAAATTGTGAAAAATGTAGCGTTTTTTTTTAATTTGATTGCATTTGGCGGTGAAATGGTGGCATGAAATATACCAAAATGGGCCTAGATCAATACTTGGGGTTGTCTACTACACTACACTGAAGCTAAAATTAACCCTAGAAGCTCCCTACATGCTCCCTAATTAACCCCTTCACTGCTGGGCATAATACACGTGTGGTGCGCAGTCGCATTTAGCAGCCTTCTAATTAGTAAAAAGCAAAACCAAAGCCATATAAGTCTGCTATTTATGAACAAAGGGGATCCCAGAGAAGCATTTACAACCATGTATGCTATAATTGCATAAGTTTTTTGTAAATAATTTCAGTGAGAAACCTAAAGTTTGTGAAAAAAATTGTAAAAAAGTGAACAATTTTTTTTATTTGATCGCATTTGGCGGGGAAATGGTGACATGAAATATACCAAAATGGGCCTAGATCAATACTTTGGGATGTCTTCTAAAAAAAATATACATGTCAATGGATATTCAGGGATTCCTGAAAGATATTAGTGTCCCAATGTAACTAGCGCTAATTTTGAAAAAAAGTGGTTTGGAAATAGCAAAGTGCTACTTGTATTTATGGCCCTATAACTTGCAAAAAAAGCAAAGAACATGTAAACATTGGGTATTTCTAAACTCAGGACAAAATTTAGAAACTATTTAGCATGGTTTTTGTTTGGTGGTTGTAGATGTATAACAGATTTTGGGGGTCAAAGTTAGAAAAAGTGTGTTTTTTTCCATTTTTTCCTCATATTTTATAAAATTTTTTATAGTAAATTATAAGATATGATGAAAATAATGGTATCTTTAGAAAGTCCATTTAATGGCGAGAAAAACGGTATATAATATGTGTGGGTACATTAAATGAGTAAGGGGAAAATTACAGTTAAACACAAACACCGCAGAAATGTAAAAATAGCCTTGGTCCCAAACGGACAGAAAATGGAAAAGTGCTGTGGTCATTAAGGGGTTAAGGGACGTCATCCAAGATGGCATCCCTTCAATTCCGATTGGCTGATAGGATTCTATCAGCCAATCGGAATTAAGGTAGGAAAATTCTGATTGGCTGATGGAATCAGCCAATCAGATTCAAGTTCAATCCGATAGGGTGATCCAATCAGCCAATCAGATTGAGTTTGCATTCTATTGGCTGTTGCGATCAGCCAATAGAATGCAAGCTTTATCTGATTGGCTGATTGGATCAGCCAATTGGATTGAACTTGAATCTGATTGGCTGATTCCATCAGCCAATCAGATTTTTCCTACCTTAATTCCGATTGGCTGATAGAATCCTATCAGCCAATCGGAATTGAAGGGACGCCATCTTGGATGACGTCCGTTAAAGGAGCCTTCATTCGTCGGTAGTCCGTCGGGAAAGAAGGATGTTCCGCGTCGGCGGGATGAAGATTCAAGACCCGGCTTCGAAGATGACCTCGCTCGGATAGAAGACTTCTTCAGCGCCTCTTGGAAGATGACATCGCCCGGATGGAAGATTTCTTCAGCGCCGCTTGGAGGATCACTTCATCGGATGGAAAATTTCTTCAGCGCCCCTTGGATGATCACTTCTGCCGGTCCGGATGTCCTCTTCAGTTCCATCGGTGGCTCGGCTGAGTGAAGACGACTAAAGGTAGGATGATCTTCAGGGGATTAGTGTTAGGTTATTTTAAGGGGGGTTTGGGTTAGATGAGGGGTATGTGGGTGGTGGGTTTTAATGTTGGGGGGGTTGTATTTTTCTTTTACAGGCAAAAGAGCTGAACTCTTTGGGGCATGCCCCCACAAAAGGCCCTTTTAAGGGCTGGTAAGGTAAAAGAGCTTTGAACTTTTTTAATGTAGAATAGGGTAGGGCATTTTTTTATTTTGGGGGTGTTTGTTATTTTATTAGGGGGTTTAGATTAGGTGTAAGTAGCTTAAAATTGTTGTAATATTTTTTTAAATGTTTGCAACTTATTTTTTTTATTTTTTGTACTTTAGTTAGTTTATGTAATTGTATTTAATTGTAGTTATTTGTAGGTAGTTTATTTAATTTATTTAATGATAGTGTAGTGTTAGGTTTAATTGTAACTTAGGTTAGGATTTATTTTACAGGTAATTTTGTATTTCTTTTAGCTAGGTAGTTATTAAATAGTTAATAACTATTTAATAACTATTCTAACTAGCTAAAATAAATACAAAGTTACCTGTAAAATAAATATAAATCCTAAAATAGCTACAATATAATTATTATTTATATTGTAGCTATATTAGGATTTATTTTAAAGGTAAGTATTTAATTTTAAATAGGATTAATTTAGTTAATAATAGAAATATGATTTAGATTTATTTAATTAATATTTAAGTTAGGGGGGTGTTAGGGTTAGTGTTAGACTTAGGTTTAGGGGTTAATAAATTTATTACAGTGGCGGCGGTGTAGTGGGAGACAGGATAGGGGTTAATAAATGTATTATAGGTGGCGACGGTGTAGGGGGGCAGATTAGGGGTTAATAAATTTAATATAGGTTGCGGCAGGGTCAGGGAGCGGCGGTTTAGGGGTTAAACTATTTATTTATTTGCGGCGAGGTGCGGGATCGGCAGGATAGGGGTTAATAACTTTATTATAGGGGGGGCAGGATAAGGGGTTACTAGGTATCATGTAGGTGGCGGTGGTCTACGGGAGCGGCGGTTTATTGATTAATAGGTATAGAGTAGCTTGCGGTGGGCTCCGGGAGCGGCGGTTTAGGGGTTAATCATTTTATTTAGTTGTGGCGGTGTAGGGGGGGACAGATTAGAGGTGTTTAGACTCGGGGTACATGTTAGGGTGTTAGGTGCAGACATCTCCGATAGGAATCAATGGGATGTCTGGCAGCAGTGAACTTGTACTTTCGCTATGGTCAGACTCCCATTGATTCCTATGGGATCCGCCGCCTCCAGGGTGGCGGTTTGAAAACCAGGTACGCTGGGCCGTAAAAGTGCCGAGCGTACCTGCTAGTTTTTTTGATAACTAGCAAAAGTAGTCAGATTGTGCCGCACTTTTGTGCGAAACATCTGGAGTGACGTAGGAATCGATCTGTGTCGGACTGAGTCCGGCGGATCGAAGTTTACGTCACAAAATTCTACTTTTGCCGGTCTCTAGCCTTTGATAACTAAGGCGAATCAGCCTCGCCACAAATACGCTGCGGAATTCCAGCGTATTTGAGGTTGACGGCTTGATAATTACCCCCCAATGTGATTAAAAATGTTCAGAAAATATATACAAAAAGCGATTTTTCAATCATTACAATGTTTATAAAATTAATAATGTGGTAAGATTAAAAAATCAAGTAAAATAAAAAGTGAATGCAACAAAAATATGAAAGACAAATGTCATGAAGCTGTGGAGTTGATATACACATAAGGAGGATCGTTCGTCTGTCCAAACATATCAATCAGAAGTCAGATACAGAAAAAATAATAAATCCCTATATTGTTAACACAAATAAAAGATTTGGTTTGGACAGACGAACGATCCTCCTTATGTGTATATCAACTCCACAGCTTCATGACATTTGTCTTTCATATTTTCGTTGCATCCACTTTTTATTTTACTTGATTTTTTAATCTTACCACATTATTAATTTTATAAACATTGTAATGATTGAAAAATCGCTTTTTGTATATATTTTCTGAACATTTTTAATCACATTATATCAATTTAACGTATATGACAGGCACATATGTATGAACTTTTTCTGCCTAGAGATGTGAAGTATATGCTATAGATGAAGGGTTTACTACCTGGGTGCCCTCCCTCTGTTGGAGAACCCCAGGTGTTTGTTATATTGTTTAATTGCTTAATTGATTTGTTTGGTGTGTTTGTAAGTGTATATATAGTTATGTTATGATCAGTTAGCTATATATGCCTGATGAAACAGCACTATAGCTGAGAAACGCGTCGCATGAATATAGGGAACTGCTACTGATCATTTCTACTAAACACACCGCCTTTATTCCAACTACTGGGATTGCTCCCGCCTGTTGTGGGGGCCTTGGATATTACCTGCATGTACTACCGTACTACCTGATCTGCTGGAGTTCATCACCTGGATCATCTACCTTTCCAGTCCTAGAAGGGGGTGTCTGGATTGTCCCTGGAGACACGCTGGAAGTTTCAGCAAGCTGGGTTGCTGTTGAGTACCCAGTCCACGCCTAATAGCACTGTCTGAGTGCTCCTACAGAATGTGAGTACCCTGTTTTTTATCTCACTTATCCGTTTGTACTGGTACACACAAAGCGCCTCTCTCTTTTCTTCTTTTTCTTTGCATAGGTTTTATTTTACAGGTATTTTTGCATTTATTTTAGCTAGGTAGTTATTAAATAGTTAATAACTGGGGCGGAGCTAGGACCGCCGTGTGAGATTTCTGCTCCTTTGCAGTGCTCCTGAGAGTGGTAAATGGCAAGGAAAAAATGTAATATTTGCAGTGATATTGGGAGCTTTTAAAGTATATATCCTGTTATTTAGAAACACCAGGCATAGTGTGGACCTATATACAGAGTTGCAGTTTGATGTTTCAACTGTGAAAAAGACTGAACATTATGTGATAATATGTTAGCAACTGTCATTATTTAATTCTCAAACAAGGCAATACAGTTGACTAATGTTGCATCTGAAAGCTGTTATATAACAAAAAGATACATTGGAATTGAATACTTCTTTATATTATGAAGTAATTTATACTATCTGTCATCAATGATCAGCGGTTAAATTCTACAGCAGAATCGCAACTTATTAAGGATATGACTGACATTTTTATGCAGCTACGATATGTCAGTTGATTGTAACTGTGCTGAGGTAAATTGAAATGAAGAAATTAACTGACATCTCTTATTCTGTTACTGATATTACTTGTTCTGAAGTTATATAATCTGACAACTATCTTTTTCAATCAGCTACTATCTCGCAAATTATAATTACATTTATTGACGTCTGAGGCCTATAATTGACATGGATGATATTTCAAATGACTATCGGCTAGATTTGGAGTTTTGTCGTTAACGACCCGCACCATAAAAATAACTCTGGTATTGAGAGTCCACAGAATGGCTGAGTTAGGCTCCAAAAAAGGAGCGTAGAGCATTTTTAACGCAGCTTCAACTCTCGATACCAGAGTTGCTTACGGACGCGGCCAGCCTCAAAAACGTGCTCGTGCACGATTCCCCCATAGGAAACAATGGAGCTGTTTGAGCTGAAAAAAAAAACCTAACACCTGCAAAAAAGCCGCGTTCAGCTACTAATGCAACCCCATTGTTTGCTATGCGGTAACCCTTCCTACGTCTGCACTTAACACTCTAACATGTACCCCGAGTCTAAACACCCCTAACCTTACACTTATTAACCCCTATTCTGCCGCCCCCGCTATCGCTGACCCCTGCATATTATTATTAACCCCTAATCTGCCGCTCCGTAAACCACCGCTACTTGCATTATCCCTATGTACCCCTAATCTGCTTCCCTAACATCGCCGACCCCTATATTATATTTATTAACCCCTAATCTGCCCCCCTCAACGTCGCCTCCACCTGCCTACACTTATTAACCCCTAATCTGCCGACCGGACCAGAGCGCTACTATAATAAAGTTATTAACCCCTAATCCGCATCACTAACCCTATAATAAATAGTATTAACCCCTAATCTGCCCTCCCTAACATCGCCGACACCTAACTTCAATTATTAACCCCTAATCTGCCGACCGGAGCTCACCGCTATTCTAATAAATGTATTAACCCCTAAAGCTAAGTCTAACCCTAACACTAACACCCCCCTAAATTAAATATAATTTACATCTAACAAAATTAATTAACTCTTATTAAATAAATTATTCCTATTTAAAGATAAATACTTACCTGTAAAATAAATCCTAATATAGCTACAATATAAATTATAATTATATTATAGCTATTTTAGGATTAATATTTATTTTTCAGGTAACTTTGTATTTATTTTAACCAGGTACAATAGCTATTAAATAGTTAAGAACTATTTAATAGCTAAAATAGTTAAAATAATTACAAATTTACCTGTAAAAGAAATCCTAACCTAAGTTACAATTAAACCTAACACTATACTATCAATAAATTAATTAAATAAACTACCTACAATTACCTACAATTAACCTAACACTACACTATCAATAAATTAATTAAATACAATTCCTACAAATAAATACAATTAAATAAACTTGCTAAAGTACAAAAAATAAAAAAGAACTAAGTTACAAAAAATAAAAAAATATTTACAAACATAAGAAAAATATTACAACAATTTTAAACTAATTACACTTACTCTAAGCCCCCTAATAAAACAACAAAGCCCCCCAAAATAAAAAATGCCCTACCCTATTCTAAATTACTAAAGTTAAAAGCTCTTTTACCTTACCAGCCCTGAACAGGGCCCTTTGCGGGGCATGCCCCAAAGAATTCAGCTCTTTTGCCTGTAAAAAAAACACATACAATACCCCCCCCCAACATTACAACCCACCACCCACATACCCCTAATCTAACCCAAACCCCCCTTAAATAAACCTAACACTAAGCCCCTGAAGATCTTCCTACCTTGTCTTCACCTCACCGGGTTCAACAATCTGTCCAGAAGAGCTCCTCCGATGTCCTGATCCAAGCCCAAGCAGGGGGCTGTAGAGGTCCATGATCCGGCTGAAGTCTTCATCCAAGCGGGAGCTGAAGAGGTCCATGATCCGGATGAAGTCTTCATCCAAGCGGGAGCTGAAGAGGTCCATGATCCGGATGAAGTCTTCTATCAACGGCATCTTCAATCTTCTTTCTTCCGGATCCATCTTGCAGACCTCCGACGCGGAACATCCTGCTGGCCCGACGGACTAACGACGAATGACGGTTCCTTTAAGGGACGTCATCCCAGCAGGATGTTCCGCGTCGGAGGTCTGCAAGATGGATCCGGAAGAAAGAAGATTGAAGATGCCGTTGATAGAAGACTTCATCCGGATCATGGACCTCTTCAGCTCCCGCTTGGATGAAGACTTCATCCGGATCATGGACCTCTTCAGCTCCCGCTTGGATGAAGACTTCATCCGGATCATGGACCTCTTCAGCTCCCGCTTGGATGAAGACTTCAGCCGGATCATGGACCTCTTCAGCCCCCCGCTTGGGCTTGGATCAGGACATCGGAGGAGCTCTTCTGGACAGATCGTTGAACCCGGTGAGGTGAAGACAAGGTAGGAAGATCTTCAGGGGCTTAGTGTTAGGTTTATTTAAGGGGGGTTTGGGTTAGATTAGGGGTATGTGGGTGGTGGGTTGTAATGTTGGGGGGCTTGGGTATTGTATGTTTTTTTTTACAGGCAAAAGAGCTGAACTTCTTGGGGCATGCCCCGCAAAGGGCCCTGTTCAGGGCTGGTAAGGTAAAAGAGCTTTGAACTTTAGCAAGTATTTTTTGTACTTTATCAAGTTTATTTAATTGTATTTATTTGTAGGAATTGTATTTAATTAATTTATTGATAGTGTAGTGTTAGGTTAATTGTAGGTAATTGTAGGTAGTTTATTTAATTAATTTATTGATAGTATAGTGTTAGGTTTAATTGTAACTTAGGTTAGGATTTCTTTTACAGGTAAATTTGTAATTATTTTAACTATTTTAGCTATTAAATAGTTCTTAACTATTTAATAGCTATTGTACCTGGTTAAAATAAATACAAAGTTACCTGTAAAATAAATATTAATCCTAAAATAGCTACAATGTAATTATAATTTATATTGTAGCTATATTAGAATTTATTTTACAGGTAAGTATTTAGCTTTAAATAGGAATAATTTATTTAATAAGAGTTAATTTATTTCGTTAGATTTAAATTATATTTAACTTAGGGGGGTGTTAGTGTTAGGGTTAGACTTAGCTTTAGGGGTTAATACATTTATTAGAATAGCGGTGAGCTCCGGTCGGCAGATTAGGGGTTAATAATTGAAGTTATGTGTCGGCGATGTTAGGGAGGGCAGATTAGGGGTTAATACTATTTATTATAGGGTTAGTGAGGCGGATTAGGGGTTAATAACTTTATTACAGTAGCGCTCAGGTCCGGTCGGCAGATTAGGGGTGAATAAGTGTAGATAGGTGGAGGCGACGTTGTGGGGGGCAGGTTAGGGGTTAATAAATATAATACAGGGGTCGGCGGTGTTAGGGGCAGCAGATTAGGGGTACATAAGGATAACGTAGGTGGCGGTCGGCAGATTAGGGGTTAAAAAAATTATTCGAGTGTCGGCGATGTGGGGGGACCTCGGTTTAGGGGTGCATAGGTAGTTTATGGGTGTTAGTGTACTTTAGAGCACAGTAGTTAAGAGCTTTATAAACCGGCGTTAGCCCAGAAAGCTCTTAACTACTGACTTTTTTCCTGCGGCTGGAGTTTTGTCGTTAGATGTCTAACGCTCACTTCAGAAACGACTCTAAATACCGGAGTTAGAAAGATCCCATTGAAAAGATAGGATACGCAATTTACGTAAGGGGATCTGCGGTATGGAAAAGTTGCGGATGAAAAGTGAGCGTTAGACCCTATTTTGAGGACTCCAAATACCGGCAGTAGCCTAAAACCAGCGTTAGGAGCCTCTAACGCTGGTTTTCACGGCTAACGCCAAACTCCAAATCTAGGTCTATGTGTGAAATTGAGAGCTGTGAAGGGAAACAAAGTTGTTACGGAGCTGAATATTGCTTGCTATGCTGAGGTGATTTCTATCGCATATTGTCAACAATATGCTATTGAGCCCTATTTGTACCTAACATATTGTGATTATATATGTAAGACAATAATTTACTATTTTAAAGAAAAATACTGGAGATTATATGAGGCTATATTAACAAATATAAATGTCTATCTGATATACAGGATAGTTCAGCGATCTGCACTTGAGACTGAGAGTTTTAATAAAATATAAAGTTATAACGGAGAGCTGACATACAAAATAATACGATAACCTGAATTTGAAGCTGGAAGTTATAGTTAGCTACAAAGTTATATCGGAACTAAATACATTTTAATATACTGGAGCAATTTCTGTCATATGTCATCGACATTCAGCTGTTAATTTATATTGCAGTTCCATAATTTTTCACAAGGCAAGATTGAAAACTTTTATACAGCTGTGAATACGTTAATTAATTACAACTGTATTGAGGTAATTTAAAAGGAGGAGTTTATTCGACATCCTTTACTATTTTGTTGGTATTACTTGCTTTAAAGTTGTAAACTTTGACATCAGTCATTATTGGTCAGATGTTTTCAGGCTGGCAAATTTCAATAATAGTTATTAAAATCTGAACCATATAACTGACATCTATTACACTACAACTGTCTACACTTGAAACTAAGATCTGTGATAAGTTACAGGTTTATGCCAAAGTTAATACACTGTTCATTTTGCTGAGGTGATTTCTGTCTCCTGTCGTCGTTGATCAGCTGCTGGGCCCTGTTTACACCAAACATCTTATAGACATAAATATAGAATCGTAGTTTGTCATTTCAAGATAAAGACTAAAGACTTTGTGAAACTACGTTGATAGATGTCACTGCTTTAAACACGTTTTAATATTTTGAAGTAATTTCTATCATCTCCCATTAACGATCAGCTGCTAAATAACACTGCTGAATCGCAGCAGTCTGTTATCTATTAAAGTCTGAGGCCTATAACTAACATATGGAGTAAAGTAGCTGACTAAATTGAGACTGTGAGCTGTGATAGAGTTCAAGATTTTATCAGAGATCAGAACTTATTATTATACTGAGATAACTTCTTGTTATTTTTCATCAGCGATTACCTGTTAAGCCCTGTTTCAGAACCACAACTTTTTACAAGATTAAAATTGTTTGCAGATATGACATAACGTTTATTTATATTGCAACAGATATATACAAGCGATGTCCGGTGAACAAACAATTGATAATTATAATATTCCTCACAGATTAAATATGTCTGTCAGAAAAGCTAATAAACAAGATAAAGTTGTTAAACCTAGTGCAAATGGTTCAAATAGTACAAATTCTTTCCTAAAAAATATAAATAGACAAAAAAATATGGAACACACTACAGATTCAAGTTTATCAATCCATATTGACAATGAGGAACCTGTCATTGCATCTCAAATAAATCACTCTGAGTTAGATGAAGGAGGTCCTGTTACCTTAAAAGCTATGGAATCACTTATTAATCAAGAGAAATCCTGCATTAAGGAAGAATGTGCAAGTCTCAAAAAAGAATTAAATGATTTAAATGGAAGAGTTGAGACTCTTGAAACTGACAAAGAAGAAATAACATCTGATATACGAATGCTGTCTAATAAAATGCAAAATCAGCAAATTCATATACAAGATTTGGAAACAAAGATTGATGATATAGAGAACAGGACAAGACGTAACAACCTAAGACTGAAAGGTATACCGGAATCTATTTTAATTTCTCATTTATGACTTTATTTAGATGGTCTTTTTAGATCATTACTTGGTGAAGATCATCCCAAACATTCAACTATCCAGATGGAACGAGCACATCGCTCTCTAAAACCTAAACCTCAAGATAGAGATCCTCCTAGAGATGTTGTTGTTACGGTTACCCTTAGTCTCGCTGAGAGATGGACCGCTTAGTAGCCTGGATCCCTATTGCTAAAGAGGGGAGAAGCTGCTTTCCATAGTATTCTATATGAGTCTCGCAAATATAGAATAATCTCCCTTAGCTGCAGTACAGCTAGGATACCCTTCTGCCCACAAAAACGAGTCAACGCTGCGATTGAGGGTCAAACAAGAACTCAGGACTGGGATGCCCAGCCTGCTTTTTTATTAAGGTTTCCTGCACACAGGGCACTCCCAGGGGGAGAGGGGGGGGAAGCACAAAATCCCCCATCACACATTTAGATAGAGAGCACTGTCCTTTGACAGGCCACAATAGGATTACAGTACTTAAGATAACAAGTTTACAAGTTCATCTTATCAATTAGCAGTCTGGCTCCAGAGGTGATTAGACAATAGTTTCTAAAAGCTGAAAAAAAAGAGTTAACTCTTTATGAAATGATACTTGTTACGGTTTTCTTGGAGCCCTTCTTAGGCGCTGGCTTGCTGGTTCAGGCATTGCTGCTGGGAAATAAGCTCTTCACAACAAAATAACTAATGCTTCTGTAACAGTGCTCCCTTTCTGTGGAACACTCTGGCAGACACGGTCTGACCCCTTTTCGGGGCAGACTAAGGCTGTCCAGACCGCTGGTTATGCGGGGCTGAGGTCGGTTTGTCTGGACAACCCGTCGGCGTTGCCATTCTGTTTCCCAGGTCTGTAAGTAATGGTGAAATTGAAGGGTTGCAACGATAAGCTCCAACGTAATAGCCTGCCGTTATCTCCAGAGACCCGGTTCAGCCACACCAACGGGTTATGGTCGGTGACCAGAGTGAACTCCTGACCATATAAATAGGGAGTCAATTTCTTTAATGCCCACACCAAAGCCAAACACTCCTTTTCGACCGCTGCATAGCTGACTTCGCGGGGCAGGAGCTTCCGGCTGATGTAGGCAACTGGATGCTCCCCTCCATCTTCGCCTACTTGGCTGAGGACAGCTCCCAGCCCAAACATGGAAGCATCTGTATGGACGATAAAACGTTTGTTAAGGGCTGGGGCCGCCAGGACAGGAGCGTTAATTAGAGCATTTTTGAGAGCCTGGAAAGCCGTTTCACAGTGGGGAGACCACAGGACCTGTCGAGGTAAGTTCTTCTTGGTCAAGTCAGTCAGGGGTTTGGCAAGTGTGCTGTAGTCTGGTACGAACCGTCTATAGTACCCTGCCGTGCCCAGGAAGGCTAGGACCTGAGTCTTAGTGATGGGGGTGGGCCAATTGGCGACAGCTTCTATTTTGGCCGGCTCTGGTCGCTGCTTTCCACACCCCACCCGGTCACCCAGGTACTGTACCTCGGCCATCCCAAAGTGGCATTTCTCTGGCTTCAGAGTCAGGCCAGCAGCCCGGATCTGATCCAGAACCATTCCCACATGAGCTAAGTGGTCCTCCCAGGACTCACTGTGGATCGCTATGTCGTCCAGGTAGGCGCAAGCAAAACTCTGGAAGCCATCCAGGAGCCTATCCACCAAGCGCTGGAATGTAGCTGGGGCATTCTTCATCCCAAATGGCATTACCCTAAACTGATATAAGCCGAATGGGGTGACGAATGCCGACTTGGGGATAGCCTCCGGGGCCAGTGGAATCTGCCAGTAACCTTTGCAGAGGTCAATAGTGGTCAGGTAATTTCCCCTGGCTATACGATCGAGTAGCTCGTCTACCCTGGGCATAGGGTAAGCGTCCGTCACGGTATTTTCATTGAGCCTCCGATAGTCTACGCAGAACCGGGTGGTCCCATCTTTCTTGGGCACCAAGACAACTGGGGAGGCCCAGGGACTATCGGAGGGCTCAATTACCCTGAGCTGGAGCATCTCATCGATCTCCTTCTTCATTCCTGTCCTAACTGCTTCGGGGATTCGGTACGGAGCCTGGCGCAAGGGAGCTTGTCCCGGAGTATCTACCTGATGGGTGGTTAAAGTAGTGTACCCTGGCTTCGGGGAGAAGGTGAGGTGTTTGGACTGGAGGAGTTGGTTGAGCTGCTCCCTTTCAGTGGGGCTAAGTCGGTCCCCTATCTGAACCTGTGCCACTATACCTGTGGGGAGGCTCTTTTCTAATAGGTCTGGAATGGGTAAACTGTCGGGGTCTTCCTGAGGGGAACAACATACGGCCGTCACGTTCTCTGGTCGCTCAAAATATTCCTTGAGCATGTTTACATGGAATGTCTTTCTAAGATTGTTGTCGTGGCAGCTAGCTATCACATAAGTGGTGTCTCCCCTTTTCTCTACGATCTGGTAGGGACCCTGCCAGGACGCCTGCAATTTGTCTGTCTTCACCGGCTTAAGTACTAACACCTTTTGTCCTATGGTGAAGATTCTCTTTCGGGCCCCCCGATCGTACCATACTTTCTGTCTTCTCTGGGCCAACTGGAGATTAGCCCGCACGGATTTGGCTAATTGCTCCATTCGGTCCCTGAGTTCCAGCACGTATGGCACAATGGGGACACCGTCAGCCTCCATCCGTTCTGTACCTCTCCTAGGAAATCCAGGAAAATCCCGCCGCTGCCGCCAAATGTTACGGTTACCCTTAGTCTCGCTGAGAGATGGACCGCTTAGTAGCCTGGATCCCTATTGCTAAAGAGGGGAGAAGCTGCTTTCCATAGTATTCTATATGAGTCTCGCAAATATAGAATAATCTCCCTTAGCTGCAGTACAGCTAGGATACCCTTCTGCCCACAAAAACGAGTCAACGCTGCGATTGAGGGTCAAACAAGAACTCAGGACTGGGATGCCCAGCCTGCTTTTTTATTAAGGTTACCTGCACACAGGGCACTCCCAGGGGGAGAGGGGGGGGAAGCACAAAATCCCCCATCACACATTTAGATAGAGAGCACTGTCCTTTGACAGGCCACAATAGGATTACAGTACTTAAGATAACAAGTTTACAAGTTCATCTTATCAATTAGCAGTCTGGCTCCAGAGGTGATTAGACAATAGTTTCTAAAAGCTGAAAAAAAAGAGTTAACTCTTTATGAAATGATACTTGTTACGGTTTTCTTGGAGCCCTTCTTAGGCGCTGGCTTGCTGGTTCAGGCATTGCTGCTGGGAAATAAGCTCTTCACAACAAAATAACTAATGCTTCTGTAACAGTTGTGATTTGCTTTAAAAGTTTCCAAGAAAAGGAATTAATATCTCAAAAAGCTTGTCAACAACACAACTTTCAATATCAAGGTGTAAATATCAAATTCTTTGCAGATTTATCAATTAGAACACTTCAAAAGAGAAGATAATTCAATGTTTTAACTCTTCACCTCCATAATTTGAATATTCCTTATAAATGGGGATTTCCAGTTCATTTACAAGTTGTTAAAAATGGAAGAAGATTTGATTGCATTCAGCCAGAAGATACTATCACCTTCTGTAGAAAGTTGGATATCCCTACACCTAACAAGACACAAGAAATATCTTCAATTCATCCAGAGACAAAAAATACATCTCTTCAATCTACATCTACTAAAACATGGAGTGATGTTATCAAAAGCCCACCAAATAAAAAACATAAACCTCGAGATCTACTTCAGGCAAATTCATCAAATTGAAATATGTTATTGGTTCTGATACTATTTATGGAACTTTAAAGTTATTATTAATCAATAATATATATGAATCTATACTTTTTTGTATGTTTTGTTCTCAGATGTTTTGATTCCTTTACAGTTTGGAAACTCTTTAAGATCCCATGGAACTGCTTCAATTGAAGTTATTATATGCGGCTCTTTACTTAATCCTCAGTCATTGTTATTTAAATGAATTGATATTTTGATTCCTTTACAGTTTGGAAACTCTTTAGGATTAGTGATGTCGCGAATAGTTTCCTGACGAATAGTTCCCGGCGAACATAACTTGTTTACGTTTGCCGCGGCGGGTGAACATATGCAATGTACGATCCGCCCCCTATTCGTCATCATTGAGTGAAACTTTGACCATGTACCTCACAGTCAGAAGACACATTCCAGCCAATCAGCAGCAGACCCTCCCTCCCAGACCCTCCTACCTCCTGGACAGCATCCATTTTAGATTCATTCGGAAGCTGCATTCTTAGTGAGAGGAGGGACAGTGTAGCTGCTGCTGATTTAATAGGGAAATCGATAGCTAGGCTAGTGTATTTAGTGTCCACTACAGTCCTGAAGGACTCATCTGATCTCTGCTGTAAGGACAGCACCCCAAAAAGCCCTTTTTAGGGCTAGAACATCAGTCTGCTTTTTTTTTCCATTGTTTACAAAATACATGTCGACTTTTGCTTATGTTCAAATAACATTTAAGTAATTTTCAAACTCCTCGCCAAGCCTCAAAGTTTGATGTGAGTACCATCTCCAGCTTGCTCCTATTTGTGTAAAGAGTCTTTTTCATATGCTAATGAAGGGGTATTGTCTTGTTTTACAATATAGATAACCCGATTTTCTTTGAAAGTGTTTAAAGCTTTTTCATATTGATTTTGATATCAGTATATGTTAATCTTGTGGTTTCTAGTAGTGTCTATTACATGCATTTCTCTTAAAAAAATTGTATACTGTCCCTTTAATGCAAATGTTGATTGTTGTATCATGTATGAGTTCCACATTGGTTAATCTCCAAATATATTATTGTGAGCATATATTTGTTTAGTCACTCCTAAAAGGACTTTAAACCATATTCCTGTGTCTATGTCTTTCTAAAATGTCTTTCGAAAATAGACTTTATTTAACACGTCAATAGAAATCATTTTCCAATATTTCTTGTTTGAACAAGTACATGTAGATATACCAACAATCACCAAATATTAGTATATGTTAGCATATGTAATTTTTTAAAGGGACAGTCTAGAAAACAAATAATGATTTGCATTATTAAAAAAGCAATTTTTGAAATAAAAATGATATCAAACGTTTCTCACCAATTAATCATTTTTCTCTGGTTATTTTTATTTGCTAGCTAAACCTATGAGGTTCGTATGCTCATTTCTTAGAGCTTGAAGAGTGCATGTAATCAGAATGCAATTTGACCACTAGAGGGCATTTTGATAGCATTTGGATATTGAAAACCTTGAGCTCATACAGCATATTTACTCTGTACTGATCATTGATTGTCTAAAATGTTGTTATGTCAGAACAACAAATAAGTGGTCAGTTTTCATAGGCATATATACAAGGGTAAGCACATAAGTCACACGTATTTCTCCATGTTTTTGTTTCCAACTTGATAATGCGTAATACAGTGTTTTCTTTGTAAACAATAATGTTCTGACTGTCCCTTTAAGCTGTGTTATTGTCATTCAAACAGTAATATGCCATCATGGATAATTGTAATGGTCATTTTGTTTGAGATTAGGGAAACAGTTTGGACATCACATCACAGAAACCAATCAATATCATGAACAAGGATAGGTATGCGATGATGTGGTGTCCACACACTTATAACCCACACTCTGCAAACAATCTGCCTCCATGGACCCGGTCCCATAGAAGCAGATTATATACAGAGTGTGGTCCACAAGTGTATGAAAACCACATCATCACATACCTATCCATTACACATTAAATAAATACTAAACAAACATATCTCAACTAAATACTTACTTCCTCTTCCTTCCCCTCTTCCCACGAGGCTGAGGCTCTGGGAGGGGCAACTGCCCCCTCCGACGAGTTCTCATCGGAGACGTTGTGGGAAGAGTGGAAGGAGGAGTACTGGGATGACCAAGGTGAGGAGATGCAGCAGATGGCCCAGCAGCAGATGGCCCAGCAGCAGATGGCCCAGCAGCAGCTGGACCAGCATGCGCCTCCCGGAAGAAATTTAACATATCTTCTTGTAGCTGTAAACTCCGGTTTTGTCCTTGTTCTATTCTTGTAAGGATCTCTATAATTTGTGTTTGTCCTTCTCTAATGCCACTAAGCTCTTCAATAATCCGACTTCTGCCTTGGATATTTTCCATCCGGGAGGTACGCATCTGGTCAATGTAGTCGAGTAACACCCGCACCTAGGCTATCTCCTCCTGTTGTGCACGGCGGGCTGCCCGTGCAAGGCGGCCTGCTGGTGCTTGAGGGGCCTCTTCCTCTGCTTCAGGGGCCTCTTCCTCTGCTTCAGGGGCCTCTTCCTCTGCTTCAGTGGGGGCCTCTTCCTCTGCTTCAGGGGGGGGCCTCTGCTTCAGGGGGGGGCTCTGCTTCAGGGGGGCCTCTTCTCTCTGAGGTGACGATTCATCCCCACCACTCTCATACCGGGGAAAAGGAGGAGCCTGTAGTTGGTGTGCTGCCTCTTCCCCAGACTCTGTATATTGCAAAAAGAAAGAAATGTATATATTAGCATATTTCCAAATAAAGATGTAAATGCTTTTGCTTACAATAGAATTACAAATGAAGCCTCATTGATCCACTTTGAAATCTAACAATCAATACGATTTCCGCATTTTCCAAACCGTGTTTGTGATATCTCTCTGGTCAATCTGAATGTTTTTGCATTTGTTTTCAGTCTGTTTAAATGCACACCTAACCTATAGCCTAGATACTAATGTAATTGCAAAGTAATTGTGAATGAGTTTACGTAACAATGTGTTAAACAGCGTAATAGCATTAATCTTATCCTTCAATACATTAGGATTTTAATTCATTCTTAAATGAGCTTACCGTCAAATGAGAGTGGCAGGTTCCCGGTATTGATTCCTCCGATCCCGACTATGGCCACCTCGGAGATGCTGGGACGCAACATTTCCTCCCATCGGGAGTACTCAACGGTCAGTGCAGGCCCGCCACCGGTTCCTGTGGCATGTTGGTACTCCCTGGTTATTTTCTTTTTAAGCTCCATCTTGCAGTCCCGGTAGCGATGTTTAATAGAGTCCATATCTCTGTTCCGGCCCCCCCACTGCATTAACTGCATCCCTTATCTCCTGCCAGAGCTTCCTCTTGTCACTCGGGGTGGTCTTCTGAGCCTGCAGCCTCCTATACCTGCCCATATAGGCTTCTACAAGGGCCTCCTTCTCCTCCATAGTAAACCTCGCCTCCCTAGTCGTCTTGGCCTTCCCCTGTGATGATGCCCTCTGTTTCCCGGACTGTGAAGCCCTACTCTGTCCGCCACTGGGCCCAGTCACTTGTTCATCTTGAACCAAGTGGCTGCGTCCACCCACCGCTTCCACCCCTGCTTCCTGCCCCCCTTCCTGTCCTGTTCCTCTCCCCCCCCTCCCTATCCTCCCCCCTCCCCCTCTACCTCTCCCCTGACTAATCTCCTGCCTGCCCTCCTCCTCCATCTCTTCCCTAAACTAAACCCCAACTAATCCAACAAAAAGTGAGTGTGCTCAAATGAAAGGGGGTCAAAATAAATAACTAAGAAGACCAAAAAAGTGCTGAAAGTGTGAAAGGGATATAAATAAAAGAGGGTAAGGAGTATTTAATCAACCAAAATGTATAAGAAGACTAAAAGGAGGATATGTAAACTAAATGTAAATAGGGGATGGGATTAGAGGGGATGGGGTATGGGATAAGAGGAAATGGGATGAAAGGGAATGGGACTACAGGGAATGGGGTATGGAGTGTAGTATGAGAGGGTATGGGGTAGGGAGTATATGTAGTGTTATTGATAAGTGTATGTATGTATTGAATGTGTTTGCGTGTAAATGTGTTAAGTATACAGAAAAAGCACTCGCACACTCACCCAAACCAACTGTCGCTCACTAACGCTCCCACTAACTCACGCTCCCACTAACTCATGGTCCCACTAACTCACACTACCACTAACTCACGCTCCCACTAACTCACACTACCACTAACTCACACTACCACTAACTCACACTACCACTAACTCACTCATGATAACACTAACTGACTCTCTCACACTAACACTAACTCGCAATAACTCACAATAAGGCACTAAATCTCTCTGTAATCTCCAAAAACCAACCAGCAACACAGTCAAAGAAGCCATATTTGTGTGGTGCTTATATACCCTGTGTAAATGTTTAATGATGTACCGGTTTGCCTTGTAAATTGTGTTCAGGTGTGCATTGTTAGTAATTAGTATTTGTGCAATGTGTATTAGTTGTGTGAATTTGCGCATGCTCATATTGAGTTTGTATTTGTGGAATGTGTAGAATGCGATGATGTCATTGTCCCATAGTATTATGTGTAAATGTTAATTTGCGATGGTGTCGTATTAATGAAGTGTTGTATATGTATGTTTGCCCTAATATTTGTTAATGTTGAATGCGAGTATTTTGCTTGTGTATGAGTGTGCATTTATTTTTATGTTATTTTCCGTATTTCCGCATCTTAAAGTATATGCGTATTCCCTTTATTTTATTTTATTAATTTTCCCCCGCTTATGAATGTGTAATGCTTATGTGCTTTGTTTCTCCAACATTGGTGTGTCCGGTCCACGGCGTCATCCTTACTTGTGGGATATTCTCTTCCCCAACAGGAAATGGCAAAGAGTCCCAGCAAAGCTGGTCACATGATCCCTCCTAGGCTCCGCCCACCCCAGTCATTCTCTTTGCCGTTGCACAGGCAACATCTCCACGGAGATGGTTAAGAGTTTTTTGGTGTTTAAATGTAGTTTTATTCTTCTATCAAGTGTTTGTTATTTTAAAATAGTGCTGGTATGTACTATTTACTCTGAAACAGAAAAGGATGAAGATTTCTGTTTGTAAGAGGAAGATTATTTTAGAAGACAGTAACTAAAATCGATTGCTGTTTCCACACAGGACTGTTGAGATGAAGTAACTTCAGTTGGGGGAAACAGTTAGCAGTCTTTTCTGCTTAAGGTATGACTAGCCATATTTCTAACAAGACCATGTAATGCTGGAAGGCTGTCATTTCCCCTCATGGGGACCGGTAAGCCATTTTCTTAGTTAAACATAAAAGAATAAAGGGCTTCAAAAAGGGCTTAAAAACTGGTAGACATTTTTCTGGGCTAAAACAATTGCTTTACTAGGCATATTATGCAGATTCTAACTAATTATTGGTATTATAATCTTGGGGAACGTTTAGAAAAACGGCAGGCACTGTGTTGGACACCTTTTTCAGATGGGGGCCTTTCTAGTTATAGACAGAGCCTCATTCTGGGACTGTATAGGGGTTAAATGTAAAAACGGCTCCGGTTCCGTTAATTTAAGGGTTAAAGCTCTGAAATTTGGTGTGCAATACTTTTAATGCTTTAAGACACTGTGGTGAAATTTTGGTGAATTTTGAACAATTCCTTCATACTTTTTCACATATTCAGTAATAAAGTGTTTTCAGTTTGAAATTTAAAGTGACAGTAACGGTTTTATTTTAAAACGTTTTTTGTGCATTGTTGACAAGTTTAAGCCTGTTTAACATGTCTGTACCATCAGATAAGCTATGTTCTATATGTATGAAAGCCAATGTGTCTCCCCATTTAAATTTATGTGATAATTGTGCCATAGTGTCCAAACAAAGTAAGGACAGTATTGCAACAGATAATGATATTGCCCAAGATGATTCCTCAAATGAGGGGAGTAAACATGATACTACATCATCCCCTACTGTGTCTACACCAGTTATGCCCACACAGGAGGCCCCTAGTACATCTAGTACGCCAATACTTATTACCATGCAACAATTAACGGCTGTAATGGATAACTCCATAGCAAATCTTTTATCCAAAATGCCTACTTATCAGAGAAAGCGCGATTGCTCTGTTTTAAACACTGAAGAGCAAGAGGACGCTGATGATAACTGTTCTGACATACCCTCACACCAATCTCAAGGGGCCATGAGGGAGGTTTTGTCTGATGGAGAAATTTCAGATTCAGGAAAAATTTCTCATCAAGCTGAACCTGATGTTGTGACATTTAAATTTAAATTAGAACATCTCCGCGCACTGCTTAAGGAGGTGTTATCTACTCTGGATGATTGTGACAATTTGGTCATTCCAGAGAAATTATGTAAGATGGACAAGTTCCTAGAGGTTCCGGTGCCCCCCGACGCTTTTCCTATACCCAAGCGGGTGGTGGACATAGTAAATAAAGAGTGGGAAAGGCCCGGCATACCTTTTGTTCCCCCCCCTATATTTAAGAAATTATTTCCTATAGTCGACCCCAGAAAGGACTTATGGCAGACAGTCCCCAAGGTCGAGGGGGCGGTTTCTACTCTAAACAAACGCACTACTATTCCTATCGAAGATAGTTGTGCTTTCAAAGATCCTATGGATAAGAAATTAGAGGGTTTGCTTAAAAAGATTTTTGTACAGCAAGGTTACCTTCTACAACCAATTTCATGCATTGTTCCTGTCACTACGGCAGCGTGTTTCTGGTTCGAGGAACTAGAAAAATCGCTCAGTAAAGAATCTTCGTATGAGGAGGTTATGGACAGAGTTCAAGCACTTAAATTGGCTAACTCTTTTGTTTTAGATGCCGCTTTGCAATTAGCTAGATTAGCGGCGAAAAATTCAGGGTTTGCTGTCGTGGCGCGCAGAGTGCTTTGGCTAAAGTCTTGGTCAGCGGATGTGTCTTCCAAGACAAAATTGCTTAACATTCCTTTCAAAGGTAAAACATTATTTGGACCTGATTTGAAAGAGATTATTTCAGACATCACTGGGGGAAAGGGCCACGCCCTCCCACAGGATAGGTCTTTTAAGGCTAATAATAAGCCTAATTTTCGTCCCTTTCGCAGAAACGGACCAGTCTCTAATTCTGTATCCTCTAAGCAAGAGGGTAATACTTCACAACCCAAACCAGCCTGGAAACCAATGCAAGGCTGGAACAAGGGTAAGCAGGCCAAGAAGCCTACCACTGCTACCAAAACAGCATGAAGGGATAGCCCCCGATCCGGGACCGGATCTAGTGGGGGGCAGACTTTCTCTCTTTGCTCAGGCTTGGGCAAGAGATGTTCAGGATCCTTGGGCACTAGAAATAGTTTCTCAAGGTTATCTCCTGGAATTCAAGGAACTACCCCCAAGGGGAAGGTTCCACAGGTCTCAATTATCTTCAAACCAAATAAAGAGACAGGCATTCTTACATTGTGTAGAAGACCTGTTAAAGATGGGAGTGATACATCCAGTTCCAATAAGAGAACAAGGAAGGGGATTTTATTCCAATCTGTTCATAGTTCCCAAAAAAGAGGGAACATTCAGACCAATTTTGGATCTAAAGATCCTAAACAAATTTCTCAGGGTACCATCGTTCAAAATGGAAACTATTCGAACGATCCTACCTACTATCCAGGAAAATCAATTTATGACTACCGTGGATTTAAAGGATGCGTACCTACATATTCCTATCCACAAGGAACATCATCAGTTCCTAAGGTTCGCTTTTCTGGACAAGCATTACCAATTTGTGGCACTTCCATTTGGATTAGCCACTGCTCCAAGGATTTTCACAAAGGTACTAGGGTCCCTTCTAGCGGTTCTAAGACCAAGGGGCATTGCAGTAGTACCTTACTTGGACGACATCCTGATTCAAGCGTCGTCCCTGTCAAAAGCAAAGGCTCATACGGACATCGTCCTAGCCTTTCTCAGATCTCACGGATGGAAGATGAACAAAGAAAAAAGTTCTCTGTCCCCGTCAACAAGAGTTCCCTTCTTGGGAACAATAATAGATTCCTTAGAAATGAGGATTTTTCTGACAGAGGTCAGAAAATCAAAACTTCTAAGCTCTTGTCAAGTACTTCATTCTGTTCCTCGTCCTTCCATAGCGCAGTGCATGGATGTAATAGGATTGATGGTTGCAACAATGGACATAGTTCCTTTTGCACGAATTCATCTAAGACCATTACAACTGTGCATGCTCAGACAGTGGAATGGGGATTATACAGACTTGTCTCCGACGATTCAAGTAGATCAAAAGACCAGAGATTCACTCCGTTGGTGGCTGACCCTGGACAATCTGTCACAGGGAATGAGCTTCCGCAGACCAGAGTGGGTCATTGTCACGACCGACGCCAGCCTAGTGGGCTGGGGCGCGGTCTGGGAATCCCTGAAAGCTCAGGGTCTGTGGTCTCGGGAAGAGTCTCTTCTCCCGATAAACATTCTGGAACTGAGAGCGATATTCAATGCTCTCAGAGCTTGGCCTCAACTAGAAAAGGCCAAATTCATAAGGTTTCAGTCAGACAACATGACGACCGTTGCATATATCAATCATCAGGGGGGAACAAGGACTTCCCTGGCGATGAAAGAAGTGACCAAGATAATTCAATGGGCGGAGGATCACTCCTGCCACTTGTCTGCGATCCACATCCCAGGAGTGGAAAATTGGGAAGCGGATTTTCTGAGTCGTCAGACATTCCATCCGGGGGAGTGGGAACTCCATCCAGAAATCTTTGCCCAAATAACTCAATTATGGGGCATTCCAGACATGGATCTGATGGCGTCTCATCAGAACTTCAAGGTTCCTTGCTACGGGTCCAGATCCAGGGATCCCAAGGCGACCCTAGTAGATGCACTAGTAGCACCTTGGACCTTCAACCTAGCTTATGTATTCCCACCGTTTCCTCTCATCCCCAGGCTGGTAGCCAGGATCAATCAGGAGAGGGCCTCTGTGATCTTGATAGCTCCTGCATGGCCACGCAGGACTTGGTATGCAGACCTGGTGAATATGTCATCGGCTTCACCATGGAAGCTACCTTTGAGACAGGACCTTCTTGTTCAGGGTCCATTCGATCATCCGAATCTGGTTTCCCTCCAACTGACGGCTTGGAGATTGAACGCTTGATTTTATCAAAGCGTGGGTTTTCAGATTCTGTAATAGATACTCTGATTCAGGCTAGAAAGCCTGTAACTAGAAAAATTTACCATAAAATATGGAAAAAATATATCTGTTGGTGTGAATCTAAAGGATTCCCATGGAACAAGATAAAAATTCCTAAGATTCTATCCTTTCTACAAGAAGGTTTGGAGAAAGGATTATCTGCAAGTTCTCTGAAGGGACAGATCTCTGCTTTATCTGTTTTACTTCACAAAAGACTGGCAGCTGTGCCAGATGTTCAAGCATTTGTTCAGGCTCTGGTTAGGATCAAGCCTGTTTACAGACCTTTGACTCTTCCCTGGAGTCTAAATCTAGTTCTTTCAGTTCTTCAAGGGGTTCCGTTTGAACCCTTACATTCCGTAGATATTAAGTTATTATCTTGGAAAGTTTTGTTTTTGGTTGCAATTTCTTCTGCTAGAAGAGTTTCAGAGTTATCTGCTCTGCAGTGTTCTCCGCCCTATCTGGTGTTCCATGCAGATAAGGTGGTTTTGCGTACTAAGCCTGGTTTTCTTCCGAAAGTTGTTTCCAACAAAATTATTAACCAGGAGATAGTTGTACCTTCTTTGTGTCCGAATCCAGTTTCAAAGAAGGAACGTTTGTTACACAATTTGGACGTAGTCCGTGCTCTAAAATTCTATTTAGAGGCTACTAAAGATTTCAGACAAACATCTTCCTTGTTTGTTGTTTATTCTGGTAAAAGGAGAGGTCAAAAAGCGACTTCTACCTCTCTTTCCTTTTGGCTTAAAAGCATTATCTGATTGGCTTATGAGACTGCCGGACGGCAGCCTCCTGAAAGAATCACAGCTCGCTCCACTAGGGCTGTGGCTTCCACATGGGCCTTCAACGAGGCTTCTGTTGACCAGATATGTAGGGCAGCGACTTGGTCTTCACTGCACACTTTTGCCAAATTTTACAAATTTTATACTTTTGCTTCTTCGGAGGCTATTTTTGGGAGAAAGGTTTTGCAAGCCGTGGTGCCTTCCATTTAGGTGACCTGATTTGCTCCCTCCCTTCATCCGTGTCCTAAAGCTTTGGTATTGGTTCCCACAAGTAAGGATGACGCCGTGGACCGGACACACCAATGTTGGAGAAAACAGAATTTATGCTTACCTGATAAATTACTTTCTCCAACGGTGTGTCCGGTCCACGGCCCGCCCTGGTTTTTTAATCAGGTCTGATGAATTATTTTCTCTAACTACAGTCACCACGGTATCATATGGTTTCTCCTATATATATTTCCTCCTGTCCGTCGGTCGAATGACTGGGGTGGGCAGAGCCTAGGAGGGATCATGTTACCAGCTTTGCTGGGACTCTTTGCCATTTTCTGTTGGGGAAGAGAATATCCCACAAGTAAGGATGACGCCGTGGACCGGACACACCGTTGGAGAAAGTAATTTATCAGGTAAGCATAAATTCTGTTTTTGTGATTGTTGTTCTGACATTTGCGGTGTGTTATTGTTGTGCATTATGTGGTATACGTCATATGACCGAGCTGTGCGTATTTCTCGCGAGATCGAGTGTTAGGTGAAAAAAGCGTGTTTGTTTGATTTTCCATTGATCTCTATGGGAGACTGTCTAACGCGGGCGTGATTCCGCGTCTGAAATATACGGGTTAGGAGTAGCGTTAGAAGGTTGTTTAAAAACTCTAAATACCCGCGTTAAAAATCTCTGTGCGTTAGAAATAAACCACGCGTAGCTAACGCACCCCCTCTAACGCAGAACTCTAAATCTAGCCGTTTGCTAGCAAGTACTGACACTGCTATTCAGTATAAAACACTTGGCTAGCAAGTACTGACACTGCTATTCAGTATAAAACACTTGGCTAGCAAGTACTGACACTGCTATTCAGTATAAAACACTTCGTAGCAAGTACTGACACTGCTATTCAGTATAAAACACTTGGCTAGCAAGTACTGACACTGCTATTCAGTATAAAACACTTGGCTAACAAGTACTGATACTGCTATTCAGTATAAAACACTTGGCTAACAAGTACTGATACTGCTATTCAGTATAAAACACTTGGCTAACAAGTACTGATACTGCTATTCAGTATAAAACACTTGGCTAACAAGTACTGATACTGCTATTCAGTATAAAACACTTGGCTAACAAGTACTGACACTGCTATTCAGTATAAAACACTTGGCTAACAAGTACTGACACTGCTATTCAGTATAAAACACTCGGCTAGCAAGTACTGACACTGCTATTCAGTATAAAACACTCGGCTAGCAAGTACTGACACTGCTATTCAGTATAAAACACTTGGCTAGCAAGTACTGACACTGCTATTCAGTATAAAACACTTGGCTAGCAAGTACTGACACTGCTATTCAGTATAAAACACTTGGCTAACAAGTACTGACACTGCTATTCAGTATAAAACACTTGGCTAGCAAGTACTGACACTGCTATTCAGTATAAAACACTTGGCTAACAAGTACTGACACTACTATTCAGTATAAAACACTTGGCTAACAAGTACTGACACTGCTATTCAGTATAAAACACTCGGCTAACAAGTACTGACACTACTATTCAGTATAAAACCCTTGGCTAGCAAGTACTGACACTGCTATTCAGTATAAAACACTTGGCTAACAAGTACTGACACTACTATTCTGTATAAAACACTTGGCTAGCAAGTACTGACACTACTATTCAGTATAAAACACTTGGCTAGCAAGTACTGACACTGCTATTCAGTATAACACACTTGGCTACTATGGCTAGCAAGTACTGACAATGCTATTCAGTATAACACACTTGGCTACTATGGCTAGCAAGTACTGACACTACTATTCAGTATAAAACACTTGGCTAGCAAGTACTGACACTGCTATTCAGTATAAAACACTTGGGTAGCAAGTACTGACACTGCTATTCAGTATAACACACTTGGCTACTATGGCTAGCAAGTACTGACACTGCTATTCAGTATAAAACACTTGGCTGACAAGTACTGACACTGCTATTCCGTATAAAACACTTGGCTAGCAAGTACTGACACTGCTATTCAGTATAAAACACTTGGCTAACAAGTACTGACACTGCTATTCAGTATTAAACACTTGGCTAACAAGTACTGACATGGCTATTCCGTATAAAACACTTGGCTAGCAAGTACTGACACTGCTATTCAGTATTAAACACTTGGCTAACAAGTACTGACACGGCTATTCCGTATAAAACACTTGGATAGCAAGTACTGACACTGCTATTCAGTATTAAACACTTGGCTATCAAGTACTGACACTGCTATTCAGTATAAAACACTTGGCTAACAAGTACTGACACTGCTATTCCGTATAAAACACTTGGCTAGCAAGTACTGACACTACTATTCAGTATAAAACACTTGGCTAGCAAGTACTGACACTGCTATTCAGTATAAAACACTTGGCTAGCAAGTACTGACACTGCAATTCAGTATAAAACACTTGGCTAGCAAGTACTGACACTGCTATTCAGTATAAAACACTTGGCTAACAAGTACTGACACTGCTATTCAGTATAAAACACTCGGCTCGCGAGTACTGACACTGCTATTCAGTATAAAACACTTGGCTAGCAAGTACTGACACTGCTATTCAGTATAACACACTTGGCTAGCAAGTACTGACACTGCTATTCAGTATAAAACACTCGGCTAGCGAGTACTGACACTGCTATTCAGTATAAAACACTTGGCTAACAAGTACTGACACTGTTATTCAGTATAACACACTTGGCTAACAAGTACTGACACTGCTATTCCGTATAAAACACTTGGCTAACAAGTACTGACACTGCTATTCAGTATAAAACACTTGGCTACTATGGCTAGCAAGTACTGACACTGCTATTCAGTATAACACACTTGGCTACTATGGCTAGCAAGTACTGACACTGCTATTCAGTACAACACACTTGGCTACTATGGCTAGCAAGTACTGACACTGCTATTCAGTATAACACACTTGGCTACTATGGCTAGCAAGTACTGACACTCCTATTCAGTATAACACACTTGGCTACTATGGCTAGCAAGTACTGACACTGCTATTCAGTATAACACACTTGGCTACTATGGCTAGCAAGTACTGACACTGCTATTCAGTTTAAAACACTTGGCTAACAAGTACTGACACTGCTATTCAGTATAAAACACTTGGCTAGCAAGTAGTGAGACTGCTATTCAGTATAAAACACTTGGCTAACAAGTACTGACACTGCTATTCCGTATAAAACACTTGGCTAACAAGTACTGACACTGCTATTCCGTATAAAATACTTGGCTAGCAAGTACTGACACTGCTATTCAGTATAAAATACTTGGCTAGCAAGTACTGACACTGCTATTCAGTATAAAACCCTTGGCTAACAAGTACTGAAACTGCTATTCAGTATAAAACACTTGGCTAGCAAGTACTGACACTGCTATTCAGTATAAAACACTTGGCTAACAAAGTACTGACACTGCTATTCAGTATAAAACACTCTGCTAGCAAGTACTGACACTGCTATTCAGTATAAAACACTTGGCTAACAAGTACTGACACTGCTATTCAGTATAAAACACTCGGCTAGCAAGTACTGGCACTGCTATTCAGTATAACACACTTGGCTAGCAAGTACTGACACTGCTATTCAGTATACAACACTTGGCTAGCAAGTACTGACACTGCTATTCAGTATAAAACACTTGGCTAACAAGTACTGACACTGCTATTCAGTATAAAACACTTGGCTAGCAAGTACTGACACTGCTATTCAGTATAAAACACTTGGCTAACAAGTACTGACACTGTTATTCAGTATAACACACTTGGCTAACAAGTACTGACACTGCTATTCCGTATAAAACACTTGGCTAACAAGTACTGACACTACTATTCAGTATAAAACACTTGGCTAACAAGTACTGACACTACTATTCCGTATAAAACACTTGGCTAGCAAGTACTGACACTGCTATTCAGTATAACACACTTGGCTAACAAGTACTGACACTGCTATTCAGTATAAAACACTTGGCTAACAAGTACTGACACTACTATTCCGTATAAAACACTTGGCTAGCAAGTACTGACACTGCTATTCAGTATAAAACACTTGGCTAGCAAGTACTGACACTGCTATTCAGTATAACACACTTGGCTACTATGGCTAGCAAGTACTGACACTGCTATTCAGTACAACACACTTGGCTACTATGGCTAGCAAGTACTGACACTGCTATTCAGTATAACACACTTGGCTACTATGGCTAGCAAGTACTGACACTGCTATTCAGTATAACACACTTGGCTACTATGGCTAGCAAGTACTGACACTGCTATTCAGTATAACACACTTGGCTACTATAGCTAGCAAGTACTGACACTGCTATTCATTTTAAAACACTTGGCTAACAAGTACTGACACTGCTATTCAGTATAAAACACTTGGCTAGCAAGTACTGACACTGCTATTCAGTATAAAACACTTGGCTAGCAAGTAGTGAGACTGCTATTCAGTATAAAACACTTGGCTAACAAGTACTGACACTGCTATTCCGTATAAAATACTTGGCTAGCAAGTACTGACACTGCTATTCAGTATAAAACCCTTGGCTAACAAGTACTGAAACTGCTATTCAGTATAAAACACTTGGCTAGCAAGTGCTGACACTGCTATTCAGTATAAAACACTTGGCTAACAAGTACTGACACTGCTATTCAGTATAAAACACTTGGCTAGCAAGTACTGACACTGCTATTCAGTATAAAACACTTGGCTAACAAGTACTGACACTGCTATTCCGTATAAAACACTTGGCTAACAAGTACTGACACTGCTATTCAGTATAAAACACTTGGCTACTATGGCTAGCAAGTACTGACACTGCTATTCAGTATAACACACTTGGCTACTATGGCTAGCAAGTACTGACACTGCTATTCAGTACAACACACTTGGCTACTATGGCTAGCAAGTACTGACACTGCTATTCAGTATAACACACTTGGCTACTATGGCTAGCAAGTACTGACACTCCTATTCAGTATAACACACTTGGCTACTATGGCTAGCAAGTACTGACACTGCTATTCAGTATAACACACTTGGCTACTATGGCTAGCAAGTACTGACACTGCTATTCAGTTTAAAACACTTGGCTAACAAGTACTGACACTGCTATTCAGTATAAAACACTTGGCTAGCAAGTAGTGAGACTGCTATTCAGTATAAAACACTTGGCTAACAAGTACTGACACTGCTATTCCGTATAAAACACTTGGCTAACAAGTACTGACACTGCTATTCCGTATAAAATACTTGGCTAGCAAGTACTGACACTGCTATTCAGTATAAAATACTTGGCTAGCAAGTACTGACACTGCTATTCAGTATAAAACCCTTGGCTAACAAGTACTGAAACTGCTATTCAGTATAAAACACTTGGCTAGCAAGTACTGACACTGCTATTCAGTATAAAACACTTGGCTAACAAGTACTGACACTGCTATTCAGTATAAAACACTCTGCTAGCAAGTACTGACACTGCTATTCAGTATAAAACACTTGGCTAACAAGTACTGACACTGCTATTCAGTATAAAACACTCGGCTAGCAAGTACTGGCACTGCTATTCAGTATAACACACTTGGCTAGCAAGTACTGACACTGCTATTCAGTATAAAACACTTGGCTAGCAAGTACTGACACTGCTATTCAGTATAAAACACTTGGCTAACAAGTACTGACACTGCTATTCAGTATAAAACACTTGGCTAGCAAGTACTGACACTGCTATTCAGTATAAAACACTTGGCTAACAAGTACTGACACTGTTATTCAGTATAACACACTTGGCTAACAAGTACTGACACTGCTATTCCGTATAAAACACTTGGCTAACAAGTACTGACACTACTATTCAGTATAAAACACTTGGCTAACAAGTACTGACACTACTATTCCGTATAAAACACTTGGCTAGCAAGTACTGACACTGCTATTCAGTATAACACACTTGGCTAACAAGTACTGACACTGCTATTCAGTATAAAACACTTGGCTAACAAGTACTGACACTACTATTCCGTATAAAACACTTGGCTAGCAAGTACTGACACTGCTATTCAGTATAAAACACTTGGCTAGCAAGTACTGACACTGCTATTCAGTATAACACACTTGGCTACTATGGCTAGCAAGTACTGACACTGCTATTCAGTACAACACACTTGGCTACTATGGCTAGCAAGTACTGACACTGCTATTCAGTATAACACACTTGGCTACTATGGCTAGCAAGTACTGACACTGCTATTCAGTATAACACACTTGGCTACTATGGCTAGCAAGTACTGACACTGCTATTCAGTATAACACACTTGGCTACTATAGCTAGCAAGTACTGACACTGCTATTCATTTTAAAACACTTGGCTAACAAGTACTGACACTGCTATTCAGTATAAAACACTTGGCTAGCAAGTACTGACACTGCTATTCAGTATAAAACACTTGGCTAGCAAGTAGTGAGACTGCTATTCAGTATAAAACACTTGGCTAACAAGTACTGACACTGCTATTCCGTATAAAATACTTGGCTAGCAAGTACTGACACTGCTATTCAGTATAAAACCCTTGGCTAACAAGTACTGAAACTGCTATTCAGTATAAAACACTTGGCTAGCAAGTGCTGACACTGCTATTCAGTATAAAACACTTGGCTAACAAGTACTGACACTGCTATTCAGTATAAAACACTTGGCTAGCAAGTACTGACACTGCTATTCAGTATAAAACACTTGGCTAACAAGTACTGACACCGCTATTCAGTATAAAACACTTGGCTAGCAAGTACTGACACTGCTATTCAGTATAAAACACTTGGCTAACAAGTACTGACACTACTATTCCGTATAAAACACTTGGCTAGCAAGTACTGACACTACTATTCAGTATAAAACACTTGGCTAGCAAGTACTGACACTGCTATTCAGTATAAAACACTTGGCTAACAAGTACTGACACTGCTATTCAGTATAAAACACTCGGCTAGCGAGTACTGACACTGCTATTCAGTATAAAACACTTGGCTAGCAAGTACTGACACTGCTATTCAGTATAACACACTTGGCTAGCAAGTACTGACACTGCTATTCAGTATAAAACACTCGGCTAGCAAGTACTGACACTGCTATTCAGTATAAAACACTTGGCTAACAAGTACTGACACTGCTATTCAGTATAAAACACTTGGCTAACAATACTGACACTGTTATTCAGTATAACACACTTGGCTAACAAGTACTGACACTGCTATTCCGTATAAAACACTTGGCTAACAAGTACTGACACTACTATTCAGTATAAAACACTTGGCTAACAAGTACTGACACTGTTATTCAGTATAGCACACTTGGCTAACAAGTACTGACACTGCTATTCCGTATAAAACACTTGGCTAACAAGTACTGACACTACTATTCCGTATAAAACACTTGGCTAGCAAGTACTGACACTGCTATTCAGTATAACACACTTGGCTAACAAGTACTGACACTGCTATTCAGTATAAAACACTTGGCTAACAAGTACTGACACTACTATTCCGTATAAAACACTTGGCTAGCAAGTACTGACACTGCTATTCAGTATAAAACACTTGGCTAGCAAGTACTGACACTGCTATTCAGTATAACACACTTGGCTACTATGGCTAGCAAGTACTGACACTGCTATTCAGTACAACACACTTGGCTACTATGGCTAGCAAGTACTGACACTGCTATTCAGTATAACACACTTGGCTACTATGGCTAGCAAGTACTGACACTCCTATTCAGTATAACACACTTGGCTACTATGGCTAGCAAGTACTGACACTGCTATTCAGTATAACACACTTGGCTACTATGGCTAGCAAGTAATGACACTGCTATTCAGTTTAAAACACTTGGCTAACAAGTACTGACACTGCTATTCAGTATAAAACACTTGGCTAGCAAGTAGTGAGACTGCTATTCAGTATAAAACACTTGGCTAACAAGTACTGACACTACTATTCAGTATAAAACACTTGGCTAACAAGTACTGACACTGCTATTCAGTATAAAATACTTGGCTAGCAAGTACTGACACTGCTATTCAGTATAAAACCCTTGGCTAACAAGTACTGAAACTGCTATTCAGTATAAAACACTTGGCTAACAAGTACTGACACTGCTATTCAGTATAAAACACTTGGCTAACAAGTACTGACACTGCTATTCAGTATAAAACAGTCGGCTAGCAAGTACTGGCACTGCTATTCAGTATAACACACTTGGCTAGCAAGTACTGACACTGCTATTCAGTATAAAACACTTGGCTAGCAAGTACTGACACTGCTATTCAGTATAAAACACTTGGCTAACAAGTACTGACACTGCTATTCAGTATAAAACACTTGGCTAGCAAGTACTGACACTGCTATTCAGTATAAAACACTTGGCTAGCAAGTACTGACACTGCTATTCAGTATAAAACACTTGGCTAGCAAGTACTGACACTGCTATTCAGTATAAAACACTTGGCTAACAAGTACTGACACTGCTATTCAGTATAACACACTTGGCTAGCAAGTACTGACACTACTATTCAGTATAAAACACTTGGCTAACAAGTACTGACACTACTATTCAGTATAAAACACTTGGCTAACAAGTACTGACACTGCTATTCAGTATAAAATACTTGGCTAGCAAGTACTGACACTGCTATTCAGTATAAAACCCTTGGCTAACAAGTACTGAAACTGCTATTCAGTATAAAACACTTGGCTAACAAGTACTGACACTGCTATTCAGTATAAAACACTTGGCTAACAAGTACTGACACTGCTATTCAGTATAAAACACTCGGCTAGCAAGTACTGGCACTGCTATTCAGTATAACACACTTGGCTAGCAAGTACTGACACTGCTATTCAGTATAAAACACTTGGCTAGCAAGTACTGACACTGCTATTCAGTATAAAACACTTGGCTAACAAGTACTGACACTGCTATTCAGTATAAAACACTTGGCTAGCAAGTACTGACACTGCTATTCAGTATAAAACACTTGGCTAGCAAGTACTGACACTGCTATTCAGTATAAAACACTTGGCTAGCAAGTACTGACACTGCTATTCAGTATAAAACACTTGGCTAACAAGTACTGACACTGCTATTCAGTATAACACACTTGGCTAGCAAGTACTGACACTACTATTCAGTATAAAACACTTGGCTAACAAGTACTGACACTGCTATTCAGTATAAAACACTTGGCTAACAAGTACTGACACTGCTATTCAGTATAACACACTTGGCTAGCAAGTACTGACACTGCTATTCAGTATAAAACACTTGGCTAGCAAGTACTGACACTGCTATTCAGTATAACACACTTGGCTAACAAGTACTGACACTACTATTCAGTATAAAACACTTGGCTAGCAAGTACTGACACTGTTATTCAGTATAAAACACTTGGCTAACAAGTACTGACACTGCTATTCAGTATAAAACACTTGGCTAACAAGTACTGACACTGCTATTCAGTATAAAACACTTGGCTAGCAAGTACTGACACTGCTATTCACTATAAAACACTTGGCTAACAAGTACTGACACTGCTATTCAGTATAAAACACTTGGCTAACAAGTACTGACACTGCTATTCAGTATAACACTTGGCTAGCAAGTACTGACACTGCTATTCAGTATAAAACACTTGGCTAACAAGTACTGACACTGCTATTCAGTATAAAACACTTGGCTAGCAAGTACTGACACTGCTATTCAGTATAACACACTTGGCTACTATGGCTAACAAGTACTGACACTGCTATTCAGTATAAAACACTTGGCTAGCAAGTACTGACACTGCTATTCAGTATAACACACTTGGCTACTATGGCTAGCAAGTACTGACACTGCTATTCAGTATAACACACTTGGCTACTATGGCTAGCAAGTACTGACACTGCTATTCAGTATAAAACACTTGGCTACTATGGCTAGCAAGTACTGACACTGCTATTCAGTATAACACACTTGGCTACTATGGCTAGCAAGTACTGACACTGCTATTCAGTATAACACACTTGGCTACTATGGCTAGCAAGTACTGACACTGCTATTCAGTATAAAACACTTGGCTACTATGGCTAGCAAGTACTGACACTGCTATTCAGTATAACACACTTGGCTACTATGGCTAGCAAGTACTGACACTGCTATTCAGTATAACACACTTGGCTACTATGGCTAGCAAGTACTGACACTGCTATTCAGTATAAAACACTTGGCTAGCAAGTACTGACACTGTTATTCAGTATAAAACACTTGGCTAGCAAGTACTGACACTGCTATTCAGTATAAAACATTTGGCTAGTAAGTACTGACACTGCTATTCAGTATAAAACACTTGGCTACTATGGCTAGCAAGTACTGACACTGCTATTCAGTATAAAACACTTGGCTACTATGGCTAGCAAGTACTGACACTGCTATTCAGTATAACACACTTGGCTACTATGGCTAGCAAGTACTGACACTGCTATTCAGTATAACACACTTGGCTACTATGGCTAGCAAGTACTGACACTGCTATTCAGTATAACACACTTGGCTACTATGGCTAGCAAGTACTGACACTGCTATTCAGTATAAAACACTTGGCTAGCAAGTACTGACACTGCTATTCCGTATAAAACACTTGGCTAGCAAGTACTGACAGTGCTATTTAGTATAAAACACTTGGCTAGCAAGTACTGACACTGCTATTCAGTATAACACACTTGGCTACTATGGCTAGCAAGTACTGACACTGCTATTCAGTATAAAACACTTGGCTACTATGGCTAGCAAGTACTGACACTGCTATTCAGTATAACACACTTGGCTAGCAAGTACTGACACTGCTATTCAGTATAACACACTTGGCTACTATGGCTAGCAAGTACTGACACTGCTATTCAGTATAAAACACTTGGCTACTATGGCTAGCAAGTACTGACACTGCTATTCAGTATAACACACTTGGCTACTATGGCTAGCAAGTACTGACACTGCTATTCAGTATAACACACTTGGCTACTATGGCTAGCAAGTACTGACACTGCTATTCAGTATAAAACACTTGGCTAGCAAGTACTGACACTGCTATTCAGTATAACACACTTGGCTAGCAAGTACTGACACTGCTATTCAGTATAAAACACTTGGCTAGCAAGTACTGACACTGCTATTCAGTATAAAACATTTGGCTAGTAAGTACTGACACTGCTATTCAGTATAAAACACTTGGCTACTATGGCTAGCAAGTACTGACACTGCTATTCAGTATAAAACACTTGGATAGCAAGTACTGACACTGCTATTCAGTATAAAACACTTGGCTAGCAAGTACTGACACTGCTATTCAGTATAAAACACTTGGCTAACAAGTACTGACACTGCTATTCAGTATAAAACACTTGGCTAGCAAGTACTGACACTGCTATTCAGTATAAAACACTTGGCTAGCAAGTACAGACACTGCTATTCAGTATAAAACACTTGGCTAACAAGTACTGACACTGCTATTCAGTATAAAACACTTGGCTAACAAGTACTGACACTGCTATTCAGTATAAAACACTTGGCTAACAAGTACTGACACTGCTATTCAGTATAACACACTTGGCTAGCAAGTACTGACACTACTATTCAGTATAAAACACTTGGCTAACAAGTACTGACACTGCTATTCAGTATAAAACACTTGGCTAACAAGTACTGACACTGCTATTCAGTATAAAACACTCGGCTAACAAGTACTGACACTGCTATTCAGTATAAAACACTTGGCTAACAAGTACTGACACTGCTATTCAGTATAAAACACTCGGCTAGCAAGTACTGACACTGCTATTCAGTATAAAACACTTGGCTACTATGGCTAACAAGTACTGACACTGCTATTCAGTATAAAACACTTGGCTAACAAGTACTGACACTGCTATTCAGTATAAAACCCTTGGCTAGCAAGTACTGACACTGCTATTCAGTATAACACACTTGAGTAACAAGTAATGACACTGCTATTCAGTATAAAACACTTGGCTAACAAGTACTGACACTGCTATTCAGTATAAAACACTCGGCTAGCAAGTACTGACACTGCTATTCAGTATAAAACACTTGGCTAACAAGTACTGACACTGCTATTCAGTATAAAACACTTGGCTAACAAGTACTGACACTGCTATTCAGTATAAAACACTTGGCTACTATGGCTAACAAGTACTGACACTGCTATTCAGTATAAAACACTTGGCTACTATGGCTAACAAGTACTGACACTGCTATTCAGTATAAAACACTTGGCTAGCAAGTACTGACACTGCTATTCAGTATAAAACACTTGGCTAACAAGTACTGACACTGCAATTCAGTATAAAACACTTGGCTAACAAGTACTGACACTGCTATTCAGTATAAAACACTTGGCTAACAAGTACTGACACTGCTATTCAGTATAAAACACTTGGCTAGCAAGTACTGACACTGCTATTCAGTATAAAACACTTGGTTACTATGGCTAACAAGTACTGACACTGCTATTCAGTATAAAACACTTGGCTAGCAAGTACTGACACTGCTATTCAGTATAAAACACTTGGCTAACAAGTACTGACACTGCTATTCAGTATAAAACACTTGGCTAACAAGTACTGACACTGCTATTCAGTATCAAACACTTGGCTAACAAGTACTGACACTGCTATTCAGTATAAAACACTTGGCTAACAAGTACTGACACAGCTATTCCGTATAAAACACTTGGCTAACAAGTACTGACACTGCTATTCAGTATCAAACACTTGGCTAGCAAGTACTGACACTGCTATTCAGTATAACACACTTGGCTAACAAGTACTGACACTGCTATTCAGTATAAAACACTTGGCTAACAAGTACTGACACTGCCATTCAGTATAACACACTTGGCTAACAAGTACTGACACTGCTATTCAGTATAACACACTTGGCTAACAAGTACTGACACTGCTATTCAGTATAAAACACTTGGCTAACAAGTACTGACACTGCTATTCAGTATAACACACTTGGCTAACAAGTACTGACACTGCTATTCAGTATAAAACACTTGGCTAACAAGTACTGACACTGCTATTCAGTATAAAACACTTGGCTAACAAGTACTGACACTGCTATTCAGTATAAAACACTTGGCTAGCAAGTACTGACACTGCTATTCAGTATAAAACACTTGGCTAGCAAGTGCTGACACTGCTATTCAGTATAAAACACTTGGCTAACAAGTACTGACACTGCTATTCAGTATAACACACTTGGCTAACAAGTACTGACACTGCTATTCAGTATAAAACACTTGGCTACTATGGCTAACAAGTACTGACACTGCTATTCAGTATAAAACACTTGGCTACTATGGCTAACAAGTACTGACACTGCTATTCAGTATAACACACTTGGCTACTATGGCTAACAAGTACTGACACTGCTATTCAGTATAAAACACTTGGCTAGCGAGTACTGACACTGCTATTCAGTATAAAACACTTGGCTACTATGGCTAACAAGTACTGACACTGCTATTCAGTATAAAACACTTGGCTAACAAGTACTGACACTGTTATTCAGTATAACACACTTGGCTACTATGGCTAGCAAGTACTGACACTGCTATTCAGTATAAAACACTTGGCTAACAAGTACTGACACTGCTATTCAGTATAACACACTTGGCTAGCAAGTACTGACACTGCTATTCAGTATAAAACACTTGGCTAGCAAGTACTGACACTGCTATTCAGTATAAAACACTTGGCTAGCGAGTACTGACACTACTATTCAGTATAAAACACTTGGCTAACAAGTACTGACACTGCTATTCAGTATAAAACACTTGGCTAGCAAGTACTGACACTGCTATTCAGTATAAAACACTTGGCTAGCGAGTACTGACACTGCTATTCAGTATAAAACCCTTGGCTAGCAAGTACTGACACTACTATTCAGTATAAAACACTTGGCTAGCGAGTACTGACACTGCTATTCAGTATAAAACCCTTGGCTAGCAAGTACTGACACTGCTATTCAGTATAAAACACTTGGCTAACAAGTACTGACACTGCTATTCAGTATAAAACACTTGGCTAGCAAGTACTGACACTGCTATTCAGTATAAAACACTTGGCTAACAAGTACTGACACTGCTATTCAGTATAAAACACTTGGCTAACAAGTACTGACACTGCTATTCAGTATAAAACACTTGGCTAACAAGTACTGACACCGCTATTCAGTATAAAACACTTGGCTAACAAGTACTGACACTGCTATTCTGTATAAAACACTTGGCTAGCAAGTACTGACACTGCTATTCAGTATTAAACACTTGGCTAACAAGTACTGACACTGCTATTCAGTATAAAACACTTGGCTAGCAAGTACTGACACTGCTATTCAGTATAAAACACTTGGCTAACAAGTACTGACACTGCTATTCAGTATAAAACACTTGGCTAGCAAGTACTGACACTGCTATTCAGTATAACACACTTGGCTAGCAAGTACTGACACTGCTATTCAGTATAAAACACTTGGCTAGCAAGTACTGACACTGCTATTCAGTATAAAACATTTGGCTAGTAAGTACTGACACTGCTATTCAGTATAAAACACTTGGCTACTATGGCTAGCAAGTACTGACACTGCTATTCAGTATAAAACACTTGGATAGCAAGTACTGACACTGCTATTCAGTATAAAACACTTGGCTAGCAAGTACTGACACTGCTATTCAGTATAAAACACTTGGCTAACAAGTACTGACACTGCTATTCAGTATAAAACACTTGGCTAGCAAGTACTGACACTGCTATTCAGTATAAAACACTTCGCTAGCAAGTACTGACACTGCTATTCAGTATAAAACACTTGGCTAACAAGTACTGACACTGCTATTCAGTATAAAACACTTGGCTAACAAGTACTGACACTGCTATTCAGTATAAAACACTTGGCTAACAAGTACTGACACTGCTATTCAGTATAACACACTTGGCTAGCAAGTACTGACACTACTATTCAGTATAAAACACTTGGCTAACAAGTACTGACACTGCTATTCAGTATAAAACACTTGGCTAACAAGTACTGACACTGCTATTCAGTATAAAACACTCGGCTAACAAGTACTGACACTGCTATTCAGTATAAAACACTTGGCTAACAAGTACTGACACTGCTATTCAGTATAAAACACTCGGCTAGCAAGTACTGACACTGCTATTCAGTATAAAACACTTGGCTACTATGGCTAACAAGTACTGACACTGCTATTCAGTATAAAACACTTGGCTAACAAGTACTGACACTGCTATTCAGTATAAAACCCTTGGCTAGCAAGTACTGACACTGCTATTCAGTATAACACACTTGAGTAACAAGTACTGACACTGCTATTCAGTATAAAACACTTGGCTAACAAGTACTGACACTGCTATTCAGTATAAAACACTCGGCTAGCAAGTACTGACACTGCTATTCAGTATAAAACACTTGGCTACTATGGCTAACAAGTACTGACACTGCTATTCAGTATAAAACACTTGGCTACTATGGCTAACAAGTACTGACACTGCTATTCAGTATAAAACACTTGGCTAGCAAGTACTGACACTGCTATTCAGTATAAAACACTTGGCTAACAAGTACTGACACTTCAATTCAGTATAAAACACTTGGCTAACAAGTACTGACACTGCTATTCAGTATAAAACACTTGGCTAACAAGTACTGACACTGCTATTCAGTATAAAACACTTGGCTAGCAAGTACTGACACTGCTATTCAGTATAAAACACTTGGCTACTATGGCTAACAAGTACTGACACTGCTATTCAGTATAAAACACTTGGCTAGCAAGTACTGACACTGCTATTCAGTATAAAACACTTGGCTAACAAGTACTGACACTGCTATTCAGTATAAAACACTTGGCTAACAAGTACTGACACTGCTATTCAGTATCAAACACTTGGCTAACAAGTACTGACACTGCTATTCAGTATAAAACACTTGGCTAACAAGTACTGACACAGCTATTCCGTATAAAACACTTGGCTAACAAGTACTGACACTGCTATTCAGTATCAAACACTTGGCTAGCAAGTACTGACACTGCTATTCAGTATAACACACTTGGCTAACAAGTACTGACACTGCTATTCAGTATAAAACACTTGGCTAACAAGTACTGACACTGCTATTCAGTATAACACACTTGGCTAACAAGTACTGACACTGCTATTCAGTATAACACACTTGGCTAACAAGTACTGACACTGCTATTCAGTATAAAACACTTGGCTAACAAGTACTGACACTGCTATTCAGTATAACACACTTGGCTAACAAGTACTGACACTGCTATTCAGTATAAAACACTTGGCTAACAAGTACTGACACTGCTATTCAGTATAAAACACTTGGCTAACAAGTACTGACACTGCTATTCAGTATAAAACCCTTGGCTAGCAAGTACTGACACTGCTATTCAGTATAAAACACTTGGCTAGCAAGTGCTGACACTGCTATTCAGTATAAAACACTTGGCTAACAAGTACTGACACTGCTATTCAGTATAACACACTTGGCTAACAAGTACTGACACTGCTATTCAGTATAAAACACTTGGCTACTATGGCTAACAAGTACTGACACTGCTATTCAGTATAAAACACTTGGCTACTATGGCTAACAAGTACTGACACTGCTATTCAGTATAACACACTTGGCTACTATGGCTAACAAGTACTGACACTGCTATTCAGTATAAAACACTTGGCTAGCGAGTACTGACACTGCTATTCAGTATAAAACACTTGGCTACTATGGCTAACAAGTACTGACACTGCTATTCAGTATAAAACACTTGGCTAACAAGTACTGACACTGTTATTCAGTATAACACACTTGGCTACTATGGCTAGCAAGTACTGACACTGCTATTCAGTATAAAACACTTGGCTAACAAGTACTGACACTGCTATTCAGTATAACACACTTGGCTAGCAAGTACTGACACTGCTATTCAGTATAAAACACTTGGCTAGCAAGTACTGACACTGCTATTCAGTATAAAACACTTGGCTAGCGAGTACTGACACTGCTATTCAGTATAAAACACTTGGCTAACAAGTACTGACACTGCTATTCAGTATAAAACACTTGGCTAGCAAGTACTGACACTGTTATTCAGTATAAAACACTTGGCTAGCAAGTACTGACACTGCTATTCAGTATAAAACACTTGGCTAGCGAGTACTGACACTGCTATTCAGTATAAAACCCTTGGCTAGCAAGTACTGACACTACTATTCAGTATAAAACACTTGGCTAGCGAGTACTGACACTGCTATTCAGTATAAAACCCTTGGCTAGCAAGTACTGACACTGCTATTCAGTATAAAACACTTGGCTAACAAGTACTGACACTGCTATTCAGTATAAAACACTTGGCTAGCAAGTACTGACACTGCTATTCAGTATAAAACACTTGGCTAACAAGTACTGACACCGCTATTCAGTATAAAACACTTGGCTAGCAAGTACTGACACTGCTATTCTGTATAAAACACTTGGCTAGCAAGTACTGACACTGCTATTCAGTATAAAACACTTGGCTAACAAGTACTGACACTGCTATTCAGTATAAAACACTTGGCTAACAAGTACTGACACCGCTATTCAGTATAAAACACTTGGCTAACAAGTACTGACACTGCTATTCTGTATAAAACACTTGGCTAGCAAGTACTGACACTGCTATTCAGTATAAAACACTTGGCTAACAAGTACTGACACTGCTATTCAGTATTAAACACTTGGCTAACAAGTACTGACACTGCTATTCAGTATAAAACACTTGGCTAGCAAGTACTGACACTGCTATTCAGTATAAAACACTTGGCTAACAAGTACTGACACTGCTATTCAGTATAAAACACTTGGCTAGCAAGTACTGACACTGCTATTCAGTATAAAACACTTGGCTAACAAGTACTGACACTGCTATTCAGTATTAAACACTTGGCTAACAAGTACTGACACTGCTATTCAGTATAAAACACTTGGCTACTATGGCTAGCAAGTACTGACACTGCTATTCAGTATAAAACACTTGGCTACTATGGCTAGCAAGTACTGACACTGCTATTCAGTATAAAACACTTGGCTACTATGGCTAGCAAGTACTGACACTGCTATTCAGTATAAAACACTTGGCTACTATGGCTAGCAAGTACTGACACTGCTATTCAGTATAAAACACTTGGCTACTATGGCTAGCAAGTACTGACACTGCTATTCAGTATAAAACACTTGGAAAATCCCCAGAACTATTGCTGTTAGGATTCACAACACTTTAAGGATTATTGTTTTTTCTTAAAGAGACACACTACTTATTATAATTTATTGTTGGATTATTTTTTCTATTACGTTTTCACTGTTGGACTATTTTTTGGACTATTATTTACATTTATATAAGTTACTATTGGAACACACCGCAATGTTTTTGTAAATTTTTGGTTTTTCATTTTTCACAATCTTTGTTCTTAATTCACGGTTTTTGAAGATCAACCTATTTTTTGACCATTAATATCTTTTGTACACTAATTTTTGCACACAACTTTTTTGATACACATTCTTTACATTGGCTTATTGCTGTCACAATATTTTTTACTTGACAATGCGTATGTGTTAAACACACAGTTAAAGGTCTTACTCAGAGCCTTACACATTAGTCACTATTGGCAATATTTAGTATTGCATAGAATCGAGAACATTATTGGTTAGATAATATTATATAACTGACTAATATATTTCACCTATTATTTGTATGTGGTAAACACAAAGTTGAATTTTTGTTGTGAGCCTTATACTCAATTTGGAATTTTTTAGGAATATTTTTTAAGAGCATTGTTTGCACAATTTTAAATGCCATATCTGCTATTTAACTATTTGTTTTAACTATTCATTTAGCTATTATTGCTGTACAAATTTGTGTATGTGTATGTGGTAAACACAAAGTTGAATTTCTGTTGTGAGCCTTAAACTAAATTTGGAATTTTTTAGGAATATTTTTAAGAGCAATATTGCACAATTTTAAATGCTATATCTGTTACATAACTATTTGTTTTAACTATTCATTTAGCTAGTATTGTTATATAAATTTGATTGTTTATACATGGATCCATGTTTTTAACTTATTTGTGTACTCAATAAATTGTTTATTGTAATCGTTTGACAATATTGCATTAGGTCCAGACCCAGCCTTCGTATAGTTGGCGCTTTGGTATACCTTATTAGTTTCATCTTATATAGTAAAGAAATTGAATATTTCCCTATACTAAATAATTTTAGGGCTGGCTCTATAGCGCCCCATGTTTCTTCTGACAGAGTATTATATGATAGTTGTTGTGTGTTGTGGCGTACTTGTAACTATGCATAGAATTCAGTATTTATTAATCCAAATTCCTGTTTTAATATATCGAAAGTTTCACATCGCTTCGTTTCTTTGTCTATCACTTGATATACATTTTTAAGACCTTTTAATATCCAGAGTTTAAGGCTGGTATAAAACTAGAATTACCTACGAGTGGTAAATATTGCGAATATGTATAGTCAATACCCAGTATTTTAACTCGTTTATTCCATGCCACTATCACATTATATATCATTTTCACTTGTTTTATTTTTATAGGAAGATTGTCTAACGGGGTGTGTAACAAAGCAATAGGAGAATAAGGTTTGCTTAAAACTTCGTCTATATCTATTGCCGTATAATAGTCTGTTCTAACTAACCAGTCCATAGCAATTTTACCAATACAAACTAAATGATATAATTCAATATCTAGCATTGCAAGTCCACCGTTTATTCTAGCAAAGCACACGGCTAGATTTACGGCTAGATTTAGAGTTTGGCGTTAGCCGTCAAAACCAGCGTTAGAGGCTCCTAACGCTGGTTTTAGGCTACCGCCGGTATTTAGAGTCAGTCAGGAAAGGGTCTAACGCTCACTTTGCAGCCGCGAATGTTCAATACTGCAGATCCCCCTACGCCATTTGCGTATCCTATCTTTTCAATGGGATCTTTCTAACGCTGGTATTTAGAGTCTTGGCTGAAGTGAGCGTTAGAACTCTAACGACAAAACTCCAGCCGCAGAAAAAAGTCAGTAGTTAAGAGCTTTATGGGCTAACGCCGGTTTATAAAGCTCTTAACTACTGTGCTCTAAAGTACACTAACACCCATAAACTACCTATGTACCCCTAAACCGAGGCTCCCCCACATCGCCACCACTCTATTAAATTTTTTTAACCCCTAATCTGCCGACCACACACCGCCGCCACCTACATTATCCCTATGTACCCCTAATCTGCTGCCCCTAACACCGCCGACACCTATATTATATTTGTTAACCCCTAATCTGCCACCCCCAACGTCGCCTCCACCTACCTACAATTATTAACCCCTAATCTGCCAACCGGACTTCACCGCTACTATAATACAGTTATTCACCCCTAATCTGTCTCACTCCCGCATCAATAACCCTATAATAAATAGTATAAACCCCTAATCTGCCCTCCCTAACATCGCCGACACCTAACTTCAAGTATTAACCCCTAATATGCCAACCGGACCTCACCACTACTCTAATAAATTTATTAACCCCTAAAGCTAAGTCTAACCCTAACACCTCCCTAAGTTAAATATAATTTAAATCTAACAAAATAAATTAACTCTTATTAAATAAATTATTCCTATTTAAAAATAAATACTTACCTGTAAAATAAACCCTAATATAGCTACAATATAAATAATAATTATATTGTAGCTATCTTAGGATTTATTTTTATTTTACAGGCAACTTTCAATTTATTTTAACTAGGTACAATAGCTATTAAATAGTTATTAACTATTTAATAGCTACCTAGCTAAAATAAAGAGAAATTTACCTGTAAAATAAAAACTAACCTAAGTTACAATGACACCTAACACTACACTATACTTTAATAAATTATTCCTATTTAAAACTAAATACTTACCTGTAAAATAAACCCTAAGATAGCTACAATGTAATTAATAATTTAGGATTTATATTTATTTTACAGTTAACTTTGTATTTATTTTAGCTAGTTAGAATAGTTATTAAATAGTTATTAACTATTTAATAACTACCTAGCTAAAAGAAATACAAAATTACCTGTAAAATAAATCCTAACCTAAGTTACAATTAAACCTAACACTACACAATTATTACATTAATTAAATAAATTAACTACAAATAACTACAATTAAATACAATTACATAAACTAACTAAAGTACAAAAAATAAAAAAAGCTAAGTTACAAAAAATAAAAAAAATAAGTTACAAACATTTTAAAAATATTACAACAATTTTAAGCTACTTACACCTAATCTAAGCCCCCTAATAAAATAACAAAGCCCCCCAAAATAAAAAAAATGCCCTACCCTATTCTAAATTAAAAAAGTTCAAAGCTCTTTTACCTTACCAGCCCATTAGGTGTAATTAGCTTAAAATTGTAGTAATATTTTTTAAATGTTTGTAACTTATTTTTTTTATTTTTTGTAACAGCTTTTTTTATTTTTTGTACTTTAGTTAGTTTATGTAATTGTATTTAATTGCAGTTATTTGTAGTTAATTTATTTAATTAATTTAATTATAGTGTAGTGTTAGGTTTAATTGTAACTTAGGTTAGGATTTATTTTACAGGTAATTTTGTATTTTTTTTAGCTAGGTAGTTATTAAATAGTTATTAACTATTTAATAACTATTCTAACTAGCTAAAATAAATACAAAGTTACCTGTAAAATAAATATAAATCCTAAAATAGCTACAATGTAATTATTAATTAAATTGTAGCTATCTTAGGGTTTATTTTACAGGTAAGTATTTAGTTTTAAATAGAAATAATTTATTAAAGTATAGTGTAGTGTTAGGTGTCATTGTAACTTAGGTTTTTATTTTACAGGTAAATTTCTCTTTATTTTAGCTAGGTAGCTATTAAATAGTTAATAACTATTTAATAGCTATTGTACCTAGTTAAAATAAATTGAAAGTTGCCTGTAAAATAAAAATAAATCCTAAAATAGCTACAATATAATTATAATTTATATTGTAGCTATATTAGGGTTTATTTTACAGGTAAGTATTTAGCTTTAATTAGGATTAATTTATTTAATAAGAATTAATTTATTTTGTTAGATAAAAATTATATTTAACTTAGGGGGGTGTTAGTGTTAAGGTTAGACTTAGATTTAGGGGTTAATACATTTATTAGAGTAGCGGTGAGGTCCGGTCGGCGGATTAGGGGTTAATACTTGAAGTTAGGTGTCGGCGATGTTAGGGAGGGCAGATTAGGGGTTAATACTATTTATTATAGGGTTATTGAGGCGGGAGTGAGGCGGATTAAGGGTTAATACATTTATTATAGTAGCGGTGAGGTCCGGTCGGCAGATTAGGGGTTAATAATTGTAGGTAGGTGGAGGCGACGTTGGGGGTGGCAGATTAGGGGTTAATAAATATAATATAGGGGTCAGCGGTGTTAGGGGCAGCAGATTAGGGGTACATAGGGATAAAATAGGTTGTGGCGGTGTACGGAGCGGCAGATTAGGGGTTAAAAAAATATGCAGGTGTCAGCGATAGCGGGGTCGGCAGATTAGGGGTTAATAAGTGTAAGGTTATGGGTGTTTAGACTCGGGATTCATGTTAGGGTGTTAGGTGCAGACATAGGAAGTGTTTCCCCATAGGATACAATGGGGCTGCGATAGGAGCTGAACGCTGCTTTTTTGCAGGTGTTAGGTTTTTTTCCAGATCAAACTGCCCCATTGTTTCCTATGGGGGAATCGTGCACGAGCACGTTTTTTAAGCTGGCCACGTCCGTAAGCACCGCTGGTATTGAGAGTTGCAGTGGCTTTTTGGAGCCTAACGCAGCCCTTCTGTGAACTCTAAATACCAGCGGTATTTAAAAGGTGCGGGGGAAAAAAAACCAGCGTTAGATATGCGGGTCGTTACCGACAAAACTCTAAATCTAGCTGACAGATTTTTAAAGGAGATAGCTTTTCTTTTCCCTCCCCATAAGAATTGAGTCACCATTTGTTTATATGTCACTATGTCCTTCTTCCTAATATGGATTGGTAAATTCTGCATAAGATATAAAAGTTTCGGAAATAATATAATTTTTATTAAGTTAACTTTACCCGTTAGAGATAGTTTAAATTTCGCCCACTTCTCCATGTCATGCTTAATTTTAAGGAAAACTGGTGGATAATTATACTCATACCATTCTTCCATATTTTTAGAAAATTTAATTCCCAAATACATAAATGCATCTTTTGCCTCTTTAACCTCTTAAGGACATATGACGGAATTTTTCCGTCATAAAACAATTGAGCAAACTGAAAGCTGTGTCCTTAAAGGGTTGAATGGAATAGTCTGTAGTGAGTTTTTATTTTTATATAACCAGTAAATTTCAGTTTTCTGAGTATTTATTTTATATCCTGCAAACCTACCAAAATCCTGTAAGATCTGGAACAATAGTGGTATATTTTTCTTAGTGTCGGTTAGTAGTACGAGTAAATCATCCGCATAAAGTAATGTTGTTATTTTCCTTTTGCGTATTTTAATCCCGTCTAGTTCTTTCCTTAGTAAAATTGCCAGTGGCTCAAGGGCTAAATTAAATAAATATGAAGAAAGTGGGCAGCCTTGTCTGGATCCCCTAAGAAGGGGAAAGGAGTCTGTAAGTGTGTCATTAATAATAATGGAGGTTGTAGAAGTTTTATAAATTTGGGCTACAGAGTGAAGAAAAGGATCTTCGATTCCAAACTTTCTTAATGCTGTAAAAGATGGTCCCAAGTTAAGGAATCGAAGGTCTTCTCCGCATCTATTGAAATTATAACTGAATCCAAGTTGGATCTATTCTTCTTCTTACTATTACAGATTTGTTTTTGCGTATGATTGAGTACTAGCTGTAATTTGTGAATATTACGCGTAGAGTTCCTTCCGGGCATAAATCCTACTTGGTCTTTATGTATAAGTGGAACAATAATTGCTTTTAATCTTGTTGCTATGATATACATTAATAATGTATAGTCACTATTTATTAGTGACATCGGCCTGTAGGAGGCAATGTCTTCTGGATTTTTATTCTTTTTTAAAATTAGCGTTATTAGAGATGCTGCAAAATAGCGAGAGCACTTTGCTTTATTTAGAAAATATTGATTAAAAAGCTCTACCAGCAAATAAACTATATATTTTGATAACATTTTATATAGTTCAATGGGGATCTGGTCAGGGCCAGCTGCTTTATTTAAAGCCGCATTCTTAATAGTGTTTTCTACCTCAGTTTTAGTTATTGGGGCATTCAACTCATCAAGTTTTTCTTTGTCTAATAAAGGGACCTCTATCTTCTCCCAAAATTTGTTTTTCATATTAATATCTATTTCTGTTTCTGTATATAATTCTTGAAAATATTTAACTACTTATTTCTTTATTATTTGTAACTCTTCCTGACGGTACTTTCAGCGCTCCTATCACAGGTTTCTTTTTATTTTTAGATTTTGTTAAGTTAGCTAAATGCTTTCCAGATTTGCCGCCATATCGATAAAAAAAAATCTTGATTTAAGCTCTTCTTGTGCAACTTTTTGAGCTAAAAATATTTCTCTTGGTTTTTTAGCTTTCTGGTATTCATCCCATAATTTTTTTGATGGGTCACTTATATAAGAATTATAGGAATTACGAAGATAATTTGCTAGTTCAATATCTCTATTAATATATTTACGTTTTTGCCGGACCAAGTAGGCTTTAATTTCTCCCCTTATAACTGCTTTAAAACTTTCTCCCATAATATTTCCGTGCTAATCTCTGGAGTTGAGTTAGTGTGAATAATTTCCATCCATTTTATTTTGAGCCAGGTTTTGAATTGCACGTTTACAGTGAGATATCTTGGGAAAAAGAATCTGCTAAAATTCCTGTCTTGTGGGGTCTTCAGTTTAATATTTAAAGTAATAATAGCATGGTCTGAGATGACAATTTCTTGTATGTCTGTATGTATATCAAAAGTCATTCATTTTTCACTTATTAAGAAGAAGTCTATACGTGACATCGTTTGGTGGGTGTGAGATTCGCATATAAATTTCTTTAAGTCAGGATTTTGTATCCGCCAAATATCTTTTAAATGTAGCAAATTTTTAAAATTCTTAAGAAATTTAGTCTGCTGTTTATTGTCTTTATTCAGGGAAGGTTTGAGTCTATCAAGAGTAGTAAGGTCTGTCAAGTTAAAATCTCCTGCAATAATTAAATTGCAGTTGAAAAAGGGGAGTAGTTTGACTTGTAAGGTTTTCCAGAAATTCTTGTCTATCTTATTGGGTCCATATATATTACATAAAATGAGTGGGGTTCCTTCCACTATCAGCTGTATAATTAAGTACCTTTCCTCTCTATCCATTTCAAATTTATTGATTTTGAAACTGATATTTTTTACTAAATAAGAAAGCCACTCCCTTTTTCCTGCTGGTACAAGGGGTGCCTATTACATCGCCAACCCAACCTGTTTTTAGTTTAATTAATTCAGATTGTTTTAGATGTGTTTCCTGAATACAGGCTAAGACTATTTTATGTCTTTTTAGTTGTGCTAGCACTTTCTTCCTTTTCTGTGGGGAGGTAAAAACCCCCCACATTCCATGAGGCTAATTTAATGTATCCTTTCATTTAAAATTATATTATGTTTCTTTTCCTCTATTTTTCCTGTATTTAGAGGACGATAAGGGGGAAAAAGAAGAAAAAAAAGGGAACAAACTGAAATCTGGGCCTTCTCTGTTCAGTGTTTTTACTTAACCATTTTAACAGTTCCGACAGACCTAAATACTTATCGTTCCACAGTATTACGCTCATAATAATTTTTTGAATATAAATGGCATAGTATAAATTTACTTTTATTTTATAGGCCCACATAGTAGTTTCTCGGATTCAAACATTCTCGGAGGGGCTTATAATTATAAGAGAAAAAAAAACATTTACATAGACAACAAACATAAACATATTTTGTACTTTTCTTAAAAAAACTGTATCATTTTGAACTTTGCTACCCTTTTGTTTTAAAGAACAATGCCCTTTGTTTTTGCAAAGTCCTTAACTTCCCCAGGATTGCTCATAATTATAGACTCATTTTCAGTAAATATTTTCATTTTTGCTGGGTATATAACCGTAGCCTTAATACCATTGGCAATGAGTTTGGAACAAAGGGGTGTTATTTCTTTTCGCTGTAATGAAGTTTCAACTGAAAAATCTTGGAATATAAATATTGATTTACCTTGTATTGTGAAAGGATTTTTTTTTTATATGACTGCATAATATTGAGCTTATCCTGAAAATTCAGGAACCTTGCAATCACCGGCCTACTCTTGGTTGAACCATCAGAGAGATATTTTGTAGAGCCTATACGGTGAGCTCTCTCAACTGCCAGAGGGAGCAAATTAGGCTCCATACCTAAGGCTAGTGGTAGGGCCCTTGAAATAAAATCAATAAGATCATGAAAATCAATAGTTTCAGGTATACCAATTACTCTGACGTTATTACGTCTATTACGATCCTCAAATTCGATTAGTTTATACTGTATATTTCTAATCTGAGTTGTTTGGTCTCTTATGCTAACTGCTTGTTGTTCATTAATGTCTTCTAAATCTGATATGCACTGTTCAGCTTCATTTAGCTTGTGTGTAAAATGTTTAATCTCAATAGCAAAATTTGATATTTCCGTTTTAAGATGCTCTAATTGTGGGATCATAAGATCCGAGATTTGTTTGACAATATCTTTATCTTGAGTCTCCTTTCCATGTTCCTCTGATACACTGACTAGCGACGTAATATTTACTAAATTATCAGTGCTAGTCCTAATCTTCCTGTCCCTTGTTTTGGGTGGCATATCTGCTGGATTTAATTTATGTTTAAGAATAAATTTATCCATAGGGTGGGGGTGAATGGGTTTGAGAGAAAAAAAAACAAAAAAAACAAAAAAAAAAAACACAACAGTAAAAAGTAAGCAAGTGAAGTGTTTGTCTAAGGTAAGAAGTGTTATGGGTAACACAGTGACTAATAGGTTGTACCGGATACCTTTGAATAAAGCAAATAGTGAATGCAGACAACCTATTGCTGTCTACGGTGTGTTAAAAGAGATCTGTGACACTTAAGTGTATGAAGATTGTGTGTGTTGAAAATTGTGATAGACCCTATTACACTAGTATTCAAAAACAAAATCCTGCAGACTTACAAACTAATCGATACCCTGAGCCTCTCGCACCACTACTATGCCGGGTATAATTTCTAAACTAAAGAGGAGATTGATCTGCTAGTATACATTATTTTAAATCTGAAAGCAATATAAAGACTAAAGTTATGTATTGGCTCAGTATGATTAAATAGGAAACCACTATGACACATAGGAAGCACTTAGTCTGTAAATATAAGACATTTTGTCACGCAGAGTTATATGTCTAGTAGGTCTAGATATTGGCCTAGGAAAAAGTAGTTATATAAATAAAGTTAGTAATGAGATCTAAAAAAATTAAACTGTCTTATAAATAGAAGCAGTACATGAGGCAATAACTAATCAGTACGCTAGAGAATCAAACTGTCAACAGGCCAGTAATATATATATCACTCTAGTAAGAAAAATGTTAATTGGATCACGTTACTCAGTATATTTCTCTGTACATGCCCTGTATACATTGAGTGCATTAACTTGGTCCCGACCTTCTGATATATGCCAATTTGACAGTATCTAACAGTCTAAAGTCACCTAGTGTAATATACAGCTTATACCCTTCAGGTAAAAAAAAGCATACTGTTTATAACATTCAAATCAGCTAATATAGTGTACAATTTGTCACAGAACATAAGAGTTCACTTTTTGTCCATATTATACTGCTTTTGCTTATATCCAATGTTCCTATTGGACCAATTACCAATTACCGTCTCTTTTAAAAAAGATTTTTAAGGTAGTCTTTATATTGTTTAAATCCTCAGGTATATGTGCCTTAGCAGACACAGCAGCGTAAGAAGCGAGCAGGTCACAGATAGATAAAAATTAGGAACAGTCTTACGACAGTTGATGGAGTGACAGGGCTGTTTATTTGTGCTCCTGTAACTTTATGATTCCATTCAGGCTGTTGGCTTGCTTGATAGAGTGATATTCCTTCACTCTTATTTAATTTCACCTTCTGCTGCGATGTTATTAATTATAACTTTTCCTGGCTACTTGCTGTAGCTGCACATCTCCAATCGTCAGATCGACTGACGCTATATTCTTCCTTTGGGCCACTCTCAATCAATGTTAACAGCAATAGGCAGTTAGCGCAGCCTTCTTCCACACCTCCAGCGCCCAGGTGTCACAAGGATTATTTCAGTGAGCACAGCCACTAGCCTGAATTTTTCCCTCTAGGAGCGGCTTCGAATTCAGTTCAGGGCAAGGACAGCTAAGTGTTTCCACGTTCTCAAGAGCGGAGGAAAATGCACTACTCCATCTAGGCACAGCTTTAACTTTAGCTTAAACACAGAAGTTGTGAATATATTACTCCCTCTGTGGACAGCTTCCGACTCAGCTCGGAGAAATAGGTAGGCAAACCACACTTATCAATAGCGGGAGATATTGCAAGGATTTCTTCCGTTAGAAGCAGCTTTCCTGCTCAGTCCAGGGCAGTATCTGTAGCAAGTGGATACTTTCACGCTCACACTCTTGAGAGAGCAGGTAGAGAGTAGGGTAAAGAGTAATGTGAGTGCAGTCACGAAAACACTCGCACTTTAACTGTGTATTCTGTTTGTACGGTCTAGCATTTGTTAGCTTTACCCAGATAGGCCCTGGTAAAGAGACCTCTTCAGGCACCAAATACAAAAGCCGGTCGGTGACACTGTACCCCAGCAGGAACTAGGGACGTCAGCAAGCTGCACCAATGGTGCTGGGAATCCGGTAGATAATAACTGTTATGTGTCTCCTAGGAAAAAATGCTTGCAGCGTGTTAGGGTAGGGAGACTAGCTATTTCCCATCTGAGCTAAAGCACAAGCACACCACACTTGTGCACAGCACACCTGTGCACACCACACCTGTGCCTCCTCCCTCTTCCAGCAATGTTAGTTAACTTGCAGAAAACAACTGAGAAAAGGGGGAAATATAGGAGCAACTTAACTAAAAGAGAAATTGCAGCACTAAATAAAATAAAAAAGATAAAAGTCTAGTGAGTCTCAATTCAGATAAAGGAGGCTCAATAGTAATCTTAGTAATCTTAGAAAAACATCAGTATTTAGAAGAATCTTATAGACAATTAAGAGAGAGTGACACATATTCCAAGTTAACTTTTAATCCCACTAAAAATGTCCTAATTATATTAAAAAATATTTTGGATGATGCAGTAGATCAGTTCATTTTGACAACAAAAATGAGTGAATATATCTTTGTTGAACATCCAAGGGTGGCAGTTTTCAAATTTTTACCAAAAGTTCACAAATCCTTAGTTAATCCCCCAGGGCGTCCTATAATTTCAGCTATAGGATCCCTGGGGGAGAGACTGGGAGAGTGGTTGGATGCTCAATTACAACCTGTGGTCCAATCCCTCCCTGGTTTTTTAAGAGACACTAAACATCTTATAAAATTACTCGATGGTCTAAATTGGGATATGAATAAAACATTTGTCACAATTGATATGGTATCCCTATATTCGTGTATACCACATGTTCTATGGATAACAGCAGTAAAGAGGATGCTCTATAAGTACTGTGATTATGAAGAAGAATTAATTGAATTTATATTGGTAGCAATTGCCTTTCTTCTTAATAATAATTATTTCATATTTAATGGAGAATTTTACATTCAAAAGAGGGGAACTGTGATGGGGGCGAAATTCGCCCCATCATATGCAAACCTATGCCTGGCAGATTATGAAGAGAAGGCAATCTTTAATCTGAATAATGTACATAGAAAAAATATCTAATTTTACACAAGGTATATTGATGATATGCTTTTGTTTTGGAGAGGTGACAACATAGAGTTTGGTGACTTTGTTAGACGTCTAAATGATAATGGAGGAAATTTGAGGTTTACATATGAGTCATCAACTGACTCTATTCCATATTTGGATGTAAAATTAAGTCATGGAGACAATATGGTTATCACAGAGGTATATAGGAAGGAGATCTCTGGAAATACAATCTTGAGAGCAGACTCTTTGCATCTGTACCATTTAAAGAAGGGAATACCAAAAGGACAGTATATAAGGTTGAGGAGAAACTGCACCACGCTAGATGGGTATTGGAAACATGCAGATCTATTAATGAACAGATTATGGGATAGAGGTTATGATCCGATTCTGTTGAAATAAATGTCCCTAAAAGTTTCCAGTATGGACAGGGATTCCCTACTGAGAGAAAGGAAAGATAAAGATAGGGGTTTTAGAAGAGGAGGTATTAAAAAATTTCATCACAAGATACAGTAAGCAATATGGTGAGATATGTAGGATAATTAAGAAAAGGATGTCCTTACTTGAGAGAGATTTATATCTGAAAAATGTTTCCAAAATGTGTAATTTCATTTCAAGGAAATCTAAAACAATAGGAGATATAGTTCAAAGAAATTTTGGAGAAAATGTGACAAATGAAAAATTGAAAAAGAATTGGTTAACAACTAAAAGTGGGTTTTTCAAATATGGAGGCAATCCGTGTAAAAGTTACAAATATGTTGACACAGGAGATTCTTTTGTATTGACTCATACAGGACAAAAAGATAACATTATAACATGAAAAGAAAGAAAGCAGGACAGAAAATAGGGCACTCAAAATGAGAGCACACAAAAGTAATGAGGGCTGTCTAGGTAGGTATATATAAAACTTAACATTTAATAGTGTAGTTAAAAAAGGGGGGCTACCAGTGTAGCAAACAAGTAATACTTAGATTAAAAAACACACAAAGTGTCAAAATGAGCTAGCATATCCATGTAGCGTGAAACGCACAAATGATGAAATGTATCATTTTAGAATAAATAAAGGAAGACTTAGGCAGATGTATACCACAAAATGCTCACGGATTGCACCAGAAATTGTCTATAAATGAGGATTGACCTCCAAACACAATTTAACTATCTATGTGCAATACTGGAGCGGTATAGAGCTGTCAAAGTGACATTAAGTATATAATGTTATCAAAAGGACAATAACAAATGGATTGCTTAGCTCCCAGAGTGCCTTATGCGCATTTCGCCTGACAAGGCTTTCTCAAAGGCTAACCAGACCAAGTACAACCTCATAAACTAAATACGGTTAATGGATCAATCACAAGGTGTGAAACTTCTCACACCCCCATAAGAACCAATCAAGATAGTCCTCCTATCATTGGATAGGTGAGAGTCACGTGACTATAACGAAGTATGACAGCGAGGGGGAGTGGTTCTGCAATAGAACGGGCAAATCCATTGCTGCTAAATAGAAAACAAAAAACGCCCCTAAGCAAACAGAAATGTCAGCGATCGTTTAGAGTGTTAATGGACGGTGTTACCATACAGAGTATATATGTTTGGCGGCTTCGTAAAATATAGGATTAGGTGGGGGCGGAGCTAGCTACTGAGAGGACTAGTCGCATGGGTGCTGAGCTCCTGAATTAAATTAAACGAATTTAGCCAAGTTAGGTGCTAATTTATAGTTTTAAAGTTTATTTAGCTGGTGTTACTGAAAGTGAATGTGGTACCTCTGCGGGAAGACCTGCCATACTTGCAACACCTACCTCAAAGACACCCGAGAGAAGACTAACTGTGGTTCCGGGAGCGGGGCCGCCTGCAGCGGCAGAAAGACCAGACTGACCCCAAACTTTCCAAGGAGAGATAGTGATCTTCCCCGGGCCACCTACTTAACACCAAAGCAAGCACAGACCTCTCAATAGAGCCTGCCTGATCCTACCGCTATTCCAGAGGAGGTGAGCTACTCCTTCCCATGGCTGTTGTTGCTCTGCTACTCTGGAGGGCCGGGGCTCCGCTCCGGAGTGCCTAAATACCACAGACCGATGACCCTCACCTGCTACCAGTAACCGCCAATCATCCACGCTCCGGAGGGCCGGGGATCTGCTCCGGAGCGCATCGCAGCCGATACCTGCTGTCCCTAAGAAGCAATCTATTCCGGTGTATCCAGAGGCCTCCAGGATTCTAGCGGGGTGATCACAATAGGAGGCTCGCTTACCTTCCACCACTCCCTGCACAGTGCCCGGTCCCGGGAACCCGGTCGAATCAGTTGTCTCTTGTGGATCAGGAGACTTATTTTGGCCGATATCCACCGCTGCGCACTTCAAGAGAAAAGGCGCGAACATCCGCCATTTTGGGCCTTGGGGCCCTCTGCCTTTCCGCAAGTTTAGGAGCGACGACAATTCAGAGAGGAGGTAATTTCCACTGACCCTGCATCTGACACTGGCTTGAATCCCTGCCGCAGCATTCTCTCCTGCAGACCGGGTAAGACTTTCTCAGTTTCTCTGGCACTTCTAACACTTACTCCTGACACCGGTGTTTTCCACAAGACCCTGGCTGGCCACTTAGCAAAATTGATAAGTACTTTTCTATGCTGCAGTGTTAGGGGCATTTGAAAAACTATTGTTAGAGCTAGACTGTGTCCCTCTCCCAATTTTCACATATAACACCCTGCTTCATTGCTCTAAGTCCTGCGGGGGACAAATATTATAAGGAGCACATTTAAAGAATATTTTACGGGCCTTTTGTCCAATACAGACACATATAGGTGAACCCCCAAGTCACTGAGATTGCTGGACTATTTGCTCATACCCTCTCCCCTTCCTAGGGGTACTATAACAAGGTCTAAACCCATCTTTCCTGAAACAGGGGCAATTCACCTACCTAACACATTGGCGGGCTTGTCAGCCATTGCAGCGCCTACCCACGCCAGGGACTGTTGGGGGGACACTCTCTCGCAAAGTGCACTGGATGCCCAACTACAATGCCTACAATAAAATTTTGCAAAAAGTTGGCACAATTGTCTCTATTGGGGACTATCTGAAAAGTTACATTATTTAAGTGCTGATCTGGGGCCTCTTCACAGTGCTACTTTATGTTAAAGGCTCCAGGTCTAAACCTCTACTCTGCTGTTGGAGTAAGCTTTCACACTCAACCAAGAGTGGACTGTGCTGTCTACCCTGTCACTGGTCATGACCCATTCCCATATACAACTAAGGTAGCTGCAGAGGTTTTGAACTCACAACAAAAGGAGAGACTAACAGAGACAACCCTTTTTGCTTGAGGTGTATGCATAGCTCAATTTAATAACAGTCAATTGTCTTTACTGAAGCTGCTGCGTCAGTGTTATTGTCTTCGAGCACTAGGCACGAAGTGTAGTGTGATGTTTATTTGCTACTTGTTTCTTGTCTAACAACAATTGCTTCCCCTCAACAGCGCTGACAGTCCTAGTCAGGTATTCCACAGGTATTGTTTAAAGAGTTTATATAAATACTGTTGTCAACCTAACATACCCAGTGTGCTCTTAGGAGGCCCATTATAACTGCATCACCACTGTCAGTCTAACTACCTTTATTTTCTGACAGGCTCCCACCACTGTTGCCTTACTTATTACAGTTGCCTGGTTACTGTTTCTTTGAGACTGTGACCCCTCAAGACTCACCCTTTCCGGCCTAGCCTGTCTAGACTGGTCACTTCCCCTTCCCCTTTTCCCTTCCTTAGAGTCGTATCTCCTATCCCTGAGTCGAGAGGGGTCCCTGGTGGCCAGGAGATAGCTCACCCAGCTATCCTAAGTTTAACCATTTCTCCTTACTGAGATGTACTCTAAAGATATGTAGGTTACTTTTCTATGCCAAGGCCCCAGTCAGCCAGAGAACAGCTGATCATTATAGTGTTGTCACGTGCCCGCAATTTTCACTGAAAACCCATGCAGGTCAACAAAATGCCTCAAACATTCAAAAGGAAACAGAAACCCTTGAATACCCCCAAGCGTACAGTGGTGGATCATTTAAGCAACCCCCACTCCAGATCTCGGGCTGCCTCGGATGAAGAACTTTCAGATGCTAGTAGCTCAGCTGAGACCACCGGTGAGTCTACTTTGACCCAGGCTGTGGGACAGTCACTGCGTGCTGAAAAGGAGGTCAATAACAACCTTATGGACTCTCTAACTAAGAAATTTGAAAAGAGCCACGCGGATCTAAAGCGTGACATAGCCTCCATAGGTGAGCGCACAGACATAATAGAGCGCAAACAGGAGGATCTGATGATAGACCATTCCAACCTTCTAGGGTACTCTCAATGCTTAGCTGAGCAAATTACGGATCTTGAAGTCAAATTGGCAGACCTAGAAGACCGCACCCGGAGCAAAAATATCCGGGTGAAAGGTATCCCTGAGACTGTCTCCCCACAGGATCTAGAAAAATACCTCCGAGAGATGTTTGCTGTGATATTGGGCCCAGAAGAAGGTCAAGAGATGTTGATGGATCGGGCGCACAGAGCGCTGAGACCCAGATCCAGTGAAGGTGATAAGCCTCGGGATGTTATAGTCTGCTTACACTATTACACCTTCAGAGACAAACTCCTCCGAGCTCTAACGGGGGGCAGAACCCTTCCGGGCCAATACTTTGAGGTACAGGTCTACCAAGATCTCTCACCACACACCCTCCAGTTGCGGCGCCATTACCAACCCTATACCAGACTGATGAGAGATAAAGCCATCAAATACCGTTGGGGGTTCCCCGTCAAGTTGCATATCACCAAAGAAGGCCATCAATACACACTCTCCTCACCACAACAGGCTAGAGAACTCATGCAAAAATGGGACCTTTTACCACCAGATCCGCCTGACTCTCAGATACCCAAGGATCCAAACAGGGGATTGAGGGCCTCGGCCCCAGAGTGGCGACTTCTCCCTCAAAGAGTGGGAAACCCTCAGAAGAAACCACCACAGTACGCTGAAAAGCATGCGCCCCCTGGCAGTGCCACTACGGTTCCAGACACAACATGACTTCTCCTCTCTCACCACCCCACGCTAACCATTGGGTAATTAGGCCCCCGGCTCTCCCTTAGGGTACCAGGTGTACCTTTTGGGATTTGCTTCGTTGTTGTTCCCTAAAGGACCTAGCATGGATGTTTTCAGTCCCTACTGTTCTGAGGTTCCCCCTAAACTACTCCCCCTCCCCTTTTAATATTTGTTCTCTTATCATCACAGAGGGATACATAAGTGTTAATACGTTCTAGCATTGTTGTTATGGTTATGGAATGTGTGTTTATATTGCAGTCGAGAGACTTGTTTGTAGAATAGATTAGCCACCACAGTTAGCTATAAGGGCGGCTACTCCGCCAGTTTCCTAGATGTAGGGATTCACCTTGACTGTACAAATCCTTCCTCAGGTAACTATGTTACGCCACTTTCAGACAATGTTCCGTTGAAATGTCCCAAAGTCTATACCGTGGGAATAGTTACCATATTACTAATGTTGCTTGCCAGTGAATACTCTTTTTAGTAGAGAGCTGTACTATAAGAATAGTCTATTTAATATTTTTGCTTATACTATTGTCTGTTCCAGTTGATATCTAATAGTTTATGACAATGCTCAATTACTTATGCTATGTTCACCCTTGCTGAGACGTGTTAGTGTTTTGTTCATGTTAAGCTGTGTATTTGTCATGTACGACCTACCGCACACCATATGCGAAATGATACACAGGACCCTGACTGGAGAACCTTCCTCTTAAGGGCCACCTGACACATGCCACAGACTGACTGACTGGGGCCAGGCTCTACATGCTGGCCTCCCCCCCACCTTGATAGTTGTGATCTCTTACATTTTCTGGTAAGAGCACTCATAGCGATAGTGTAGTATACACATCGATAAATATCCTGACAGTTTTTAACAACCCCAAATACTTACTCGAGAGCAGACAGATTTACCTCTCCCTCCTTTGCTTCCCCCCCTCCTTGCCCCCACAGACAAACTCCCCACTTCCGCTGGGTTTACTCAACTAGTGACATAGAATCTTCTAACCCAATGGCACCCACAACTATAGCTAGTCTTAATGTCCAGGGCTTAAACTCCCCCACTAAACGTAGCCTTCTATCTAATTATCTCAACGCCCACAAATTACATATAGTGTTTCTCCAGGAGACCCATTGGGACTCCAAATCGAAGCCATTTCGCAGCCCAATACACTACCCCATATGCGAAACCGCTTCCTTCTCAGAGAAAAAGAGAGGGGTAGCAATTTTGATTCCCAGAGATATCTGTTGCAGTGTGGAATATGTAGATCGTGACCCGGAGGGTAGATATTTGATCTTAATCTGCACACTAAACGGAATCCTTTACACCCTAGTCTCTATCTACACCCCAAACGCCAAACAGATCCCTTTTCTGAGACAGTTTCTAGGGAGACTGGGAGAAGTTAAGAGGGGACACCTACTGATAGGGGGCGACCTCAATTCGGTCTGGGATCCTGCCTTAGATAAAAAAACTCCAAAAGCTTGCCCCCCTGACCGAAACCTTAACACCCAGTCAAATGCGCTGCACAAACTTATGCACCAACATGGCCTATATGACATCTGGCGCTGCCTTGCACCGACAGAAAGAGACTACACCCATTTCTCCAAACCCCATAACTCCTACTCCAGGATCAACTACCTCTTGTGCGATTCCTGGACCTTGGATCAATTCTGTGCCCCACGAATTAGACCATGCCTCTGGTCGGACCATGACCTTGTCAGTGCTGGGTTCTCCATCTTGCGTCCCCCGGACTCCAGGCCCTCTTGGAAGCTACCTGACCATCTTTTGACAGAGGGGGAAATCCCTCAGCTAGTGGAGACAATCTCGGATTTCCTGAGACATAATGACACGGGTGACACGACCCAGGGAATCCTGTGGGCTGCACTCAAAGCCTACCTTAGGGGCCATTTTATAAAAAAAAGCGCATTATTAAAAGCTAAAAACAAGGTTTCCCTTGCTAAGCTCTATGCGGAACTGAGACAGGCGGAATTGGCTAACAAGTATTCTCCCACCCCCACTATGGGCGACCAAGTTGGCGCTATCAGGGAGGAAATTGCCAAGAGAGAGCAATTACGAGTCCAGGCAACCCTAATTCGACTCAGACAGGTGTATGTTTACAAGGGGAACAAGGCTGACAGGCTGTTGGCCCGTAAGCTCAGAGATCGTGCGGTTCAGGCCAGAATCCCCATGATTTCTACAGCGACAGGCGTAGTCCACTCGCCAAGAAGTATAGGGAAGGCGTTTGCCGACTACTATGCTTCCTTATATAATCTTGATAACAACTCCTCGGGAACCAGAGCCTGCAGAATAGCTGCCCAGCAGTTCTTGGCAAAGTTGAACCTTCCCTCCCTAACAGATGACTCAGCCGAGGATTTAACTGCCCCATTCACTTTGGAGGAAATCAAAACAGCTATATTGACCTTGAAGCCCCACAAGGCTCCAGGTCCGGATGGGTTCACAAGCCTCTTTTATCGTACCTTTACCCACGTGCGGTCTCCTATGCTGCTCCATCTTTTTGATGAGGTTAGAGAAGAGGGAGCTTTCCTCCCCGAATTCTTGGAAGCTAGCATCTTGACTATACCCAAGGAGGGGAAGGACCCAACGCTCTGCGAGAGCTATCGGCCCATCTCCCTCATTAATGTGGATGTGAAAATCTATGCCAAGATCCTTGCGACTAGGCTTGGAAAACACTTACCCTCTTTGGTCCATTTGGACCAAGTGGGATTCATACAAGGAAGGCAAGGTATGGATAACACCCGTAGGCTACTGAACATATTTGTGGAAACAGCTGATATGGGACTACCCCTCCTCACCCTGTCCATGGACGCAGAAAAAGCGTTTGACAGGGTGGGGTGGGATTATATGTTGTGCACTTTGGAACGTTTTGGGATCCCTACGACGTTTCGCACAGCTATTGCCACTCTCTACGCTTCCCCGATGGCTGTTGTTAAGGGAATGGGCTTCTGTTCCCCTAAAATTGCGATCAGGAACGGAACCAGACAGGGGTGCCCCCTGTCCCCGCTCCTCTTTGCGCTGGTGATGGAGCCTCTGGCGGAGGCAATCAGAGAAAGTCCTGAGGTCCAGGGCCTTCAGATACACGACACGCTTCAGAAATTGGCACTCTTCGCCGATGATCTCACTCTCTTCCACACCAACCCAGTAGAGTCACTTCCCTATCTCTTCGAGATTATTGACGCCTTTAGTAGCATTTCGAACTATAAGGTCAATGTGTCTAAAACAGAGGCCTACATGATTCACATCGAGCAATCAGAGCAGAGACGCCTTAGACGACTCTACTCGTTTAGGTGGTCAACAGATGGGATCAGACATTTAGGTGTCTTTCTGTCGCACAACAAAAATACGGTGTTGCAGGAGAACTACAGTGTTCTTCTACGGGAGATTGAGATGAGACTGAAATCTAGAAAATATGAGGAAATCTCCTGGATGGGCAGAATTTCTGCTTTGAAGATGATGATCCTCCCTAAATTAACCTACCTTATGCGGTGTATCCCCATCTCGGTCCCGGAAAAGACATTACGTGGCTTCCAAACCGCATTCAATGCCTATGTTTGGGACAATAAGCGTCCAAGGGTGGCCGCGGCCACGCTTCAGGTTCCTATAGACTGAGGTGGGCTGGGACTACCCAATGTTCAATTATACCACCATGCGGCGATGATTTTGCACGTCTCAGCGTGGGGGCCTGCCCTGCCCCCTGCCAGATGGCGGGATCAGGAGCAGGCTTCACTCCCTGCTTATGTTGACCTCTCAGATCTACTGTGGGTTCCACCACACTTGGCTGCACAGATACCGATCTCCAACCTTCTCATCAAAGAATGTCAATCGGTTTGGTTCTGCCTCAGACACCACCAGTTGATAGCCCCACACCGTTCGCCCATTCACCCTCTCATGTCGCTCCTTCAGGGGCTACCAAATATTCGGCTTGCCCCCTGGAAAACCCTAGAGGTCACCTCCTTGAGCGACTTCTACCTGAATGAGAAAATTCTCTTACTGCAAGACATGTTATCTAAATTCGCTATTCCCAGATCCCTCGAGTTCGACTTTATGAGACTGAGATCCCTGATGAAGGCTTGGGGATTCCTAGTTGACAAACTCAGGGCTCCCACTATCTGGGAGATGAGATGGAGGGCAAACCTCCAATTGAGCAAACCTCTCACGGTCCATTACCGATCCCTGATGGGTCCTCTCACACTGGTGAAAACCAGGCATATGGCCTCCTGGGAGGCTGAGTTGAGACTCACTTTTACGACACTTGACTGGACTAAGGCGATACAGTTGAATAAATCAGCACTTCATTGTGCTACAATGTATGAACTCTACTTCAAGATCATCTCCAGATGGCACTTAGTGCCGACCAAACTCCGGACCCTGTACCCTGAGCACTCACCCTTATGTTGGAGAGGGTGTGGAGAGACGGGTACCCCGCTCCATGTATGGTGGTCATGTAGCAAACTCCGACCTCTTTGGTCGAAAACCTGTGAGGTCTGCAAGGTGCTAGAACTCCCGACCCCGGACACTCCAGGCCTAGCCCTGTTACATTTGGGAGTTAAAAAACTGCCGAGGCACAAGAGATATCTGTTAGTCTACATACTGACATCAGTCAAGATGTTAATCGCCAGGAATTGGAAGAAACAACAGCCCCCAAGATGGCAGGCAGTTGTTGACTACATGCAGTACGTTAAATCAATGGAAGACTATGTCTTCCGGACTAGGAAACAGTTGGACGTCTTTTCCCTAATCTGGGTACCTTGGGAGACTTACCTAAAGCCAACTACATGATGTCCCCTGTCTCCTCAAACCTAGCGACTTCCCTGTGACTACGTTATCTGCCCCCCCTAGAGGAAGCGCCCCACTATGTCAGACCTGGGGTGCCCCTCATTGCTCTGCCCCTTCCCCCCCTCCACTTTCTGATACCACTACTTCCCCCCCAATACCTCCCCCCCTCCCTGTAAAGAGAGGTAGGTGTCTACCCCTTCCAGTATTACTCTCAAGCATACATACTATATATGTTCTATACTTTACCTCCCTTAACTGTCAGGCTCAATGTGTATGGCGTAAATGGCCATACGATGCCTAAAATTCCCAAAAAAGAAACAAAATTTTCTCTATGACAAACCAATACATAACTCCTGAAACGTGCGAATACACAGCTGATGAATGATTTCTTTATAGACCTGTTCTTTGAGTTAGGTAACATGATTCTCTTTGTATGTCAATCAACCCTTGACTGTTTAAATGCAATCTGTTATCTATTTTGCTGAGCATAATTGTTTTGTTATGTGGTTTTGTATCTTTTTCACCAATAAAAACTTATTTATTAAAAAATATATATATAGGATTAGGTTATAGGAGTAAGCAGTTTGATGAAACAAGAACAAGTTTGCAGATGTTACAATCAGTGTAAACACTAAATTGTACTAAAGGAGAAATTGTTTAGAGATGACGAATAAGTTTCCATATAAAGATGCAATGTAATTTTGACTTTGCTATCTACGGAAAACACAATAAGATTGTAATCATGTTAGAATCATGATATATATTAGACATGGTGTCATATTAACCAGTAGGATTAAAGATAATTATTATATAGTCCTGGCTACGTTCAGAGCAAAAAGCTTTGCTGATTAGTTAGATATTCACATCAACAAATAACAAATAGGTAATCCATATGATTTGGCTCTCATTGTATAGTCAAAAATCATGTGACAGTAATAGATATGACAAGAAAGGAGAGTGGTTACGTAATGAACACGAACAGATCAAATGTAGTCACAAAGACAACCCTGAATGTACAAATGTCAGTTATTATACATTGATGTTCAAATACAATGTTCAAAAAGGTCATAAAGAATTCACACATCTAAAGTTATTACATAGTGGTGAACGATTAAATGGTACAAAGACCGGTTCCCGGTGAAGGGGAGTGAAGCGCAAATTATGTTATTTAATAATCATATAGAATAAAAACGATGGTTTCAGATATTGTAGTGAGACTACATTTAGAGACCAAGGCCTCTATTTATCAAAGCGTCAACTATGGTGCATTCGCGGGCGTAAATACGCTCGCCAAACGTCGCCATACATCGCGGCCGCAGACCTTAATACGCTTGCCATAATTGTAAAAGTACGGTGCGAAGAGGATCGGACTGTTGTTAACTAACAGTCATCGATGTTACAGTGATTCTGGCTTTTCCCAACTTTATTTATATCATTGCAGTACAGTCCACGAACATAGCACATACCTTGTCAGCACATGATTGTATATAGATGAAATTTTTTTTTTAATTCGAATTTTAAAGATAGCAAGTAGCAACATATTCTTAGCAAAATGGAGAGGGAATTATTTTTTTAAAGAATTGTATATACTGTACATGTTTTACTCTGTATATACACACACACATAGAAGTTTCAAATATAACGTAAATCAGAGTATATGTATTTATTTGAGATCTATCACTATTTGTAAAGGATATGAAATCGAATATTTAATTTACAATAGTGGGAGCTAGCTGCTAATTGCGCCTGTTATGTAGTTCTTTTCTTTTCTTGTCTTTCTATATTTATCATTGCGACAAGTTAGGTGCAAAACTGTGCACAAAATATGCAATCCCAGATTTTTAAAGAGAGTCAAATTTGGAGCCTAATCCATTCAAAGCAATTTTTTTTATCTCTATCTAATAATGCATTAAATGTAGATCAATTATATATATTTTTTGTTTTTTTAAAGGTATACATATTTAATAGTTTGTAATTGACTTTTTAGGTTTTAGGTTTCATTGTCTTGCAGCATCAAACATATATATATATTCCTTGATATCTCTATCTGTATGTATGTACATATTGATCAATGTAATTGTAAATAAAATGATAGATGTATTTATGTATATATATATTTTTATGCAATTATAACATATATTTGTTATTAATTCATGGGACACCAATATCATAGAATATAATTTCAAGTGACAATACAAACCTTTAACTTTTACTAAAGGAACACTAAGCACAGTTATGTACTTTCAGAAGTCTGATTGAACATTCAATTGAAATCCAAATTACTACTATTAACCATTTTAATTATTTTTTTGTTATCTTTATTTTAAAAATAATTCATCTAGGCTGAGGAGCAAGATAAATTCAATTGAACCCCCATGGAAAAGCACTATTTAATTGGTGATGTTCAATCAGCAAGGTCAACTCATGTTCTGATTAAAAATGGTCACAATTCATAAATTGAAATGTTTGATGTAAAATACAGATACAAACAGACTGATGACAATCTGAGAATGTGACTAACTTACAAAGTTGATTTAAATTGTACACTCTATCTGAAGCATAAACAATAAAATTGTACGCTCTATCTGAAGCATGAACAATAAAATTGTACGCTCTATCTGAAGCATGAACAATAAAATTGTACGCTCTATCTGAAGCATGAACAATAAAATTGTACGCTCTATCTGAAGCACGAACAATAAAATTGTACGCTCTATCTGAAGCATGAACAATAAAATTGTACGCTCTATCTGAAGCATGAACAATAAAATTGTATGCTCTATCTGAAGCACGAACAATAAAATTGTACGCTCTATCTGAAGCATGAACAATAAAATTGTACGCTCTATCTGAAGCATGAACAATAAAATTGTACGCTCTATCTGAAGCATGAACAATAAAATTGTACGCTCTATCTGAAGCATGAACAATAAAATTGTACGCTCTATCTGAAGCATGAACAATAAAATTGTACGCTCTATCTGAAGCATGAACAATAAAATTGTACGCTCTATCTGAAGCATGAACAATAAAATTGTACGCTCTATCTGAAGCATGAACAATAAAATTGTACGCTCTATCTGAAGCATGAACAATAAAATTGATGTTCATTTTCACTTTAATCCTCAGATAAACTTTACTATTTGATATAGCAATGCACATGAGAAAGACAATCATATAATGATTCTGATTTAACAAATATGTTCCGGACCTGATCCGACAGTAAGCATCATGTCTGACAGACCTCGCTGAATGCGGAGAGCAATATGCTATCTGTATTTAGCATTGCACCAGCAGCTCTTGTGAGCTGCTGGTGCAACACTGCCCCCTGCAGACTTGAGGACAATTGGCCACCAGCAGGGGGTGTCAATCCACCCAATCGTACTCGATCATTTTGAATTCTTGAGATTCCTGTCCTTCTCATCAAGCAGATGGACAGGGTTATGGAGGAACAGTCTTTAGACCGCTGCTCCCTAACTTGTGTTTCTGTTGAGTCCTAATACTCGCCAGAAACACGGTCCCTTAATAAATGTGCCTCAATGTATCTATGTGCATCCATCACTCAGCAGCTATATAGTTTATCGTCATGTTATCGGCTTTAAATTGTATTTAAAAGAATTGTAGAAACCAAATGTATAACAAATATAGGCCTAGATTTGGAGTTTGGCGTTAGCCGTGAAAACCAGCGTTAGAGGCCCCTAACGCGTGTTTCTTACGGACTCCGGTATTTAGAGTTTATTTACCGCCACTCCAAAATCACCTAACGCTCAAATTTCTACCGACACCTCAGACCCAGTAGTAAACATATACCGACAAAATTAAATTCTACGAATCAAATTAAAAATATTACACAAAGTACACTTACACTCATACAAACACTACACTATGTTTATTTTTCATATTTAATAATTTTTCAGCAAAATACAAAGGATTAAAGTTGCGAGATCTCGGGTGTTTGAAAAAAAACAACACAAATCCATTTTCCCATTGACTTACATTGACACACGGGAAAAGACCCTCGTATACCTACATCTAACTAATAACATTATCACAAACATACACTCATCGATGCATACAAACAATATACACCACATGACATACACAAAATATTTATTTATTACAAAAAGAACACGATTTAGCGACTTTTTCACACAAGCTCATGACGTCATTCACTTTACGAGGAAAACCAGTCTTAGGGCTCCATGTACTAAGCAGTCAGCGAGCTACCCGCAACAAATCTTGCGTCAAAACTCGCAAACTGATATGTACAAAGTCGTCAACTATGTTCAAACTCGCATCTTTAAAATTGCGAGCGTACTTATCCACCAAACCTCGCTACGTCTCCATTTTTCACTGTAATTAGACACATTTGACCACCAACTCGCCAAAAACGAATGTACTAAAAAATCTATTTGTCCGCTCGCTACAATTTCCGCTCCCACCTCGTTATTTTTGCCTCGCCACCTTTTAGGTGGCGGGCAAGGTACAAAACAATAGGAAAGTCAATCTAGACGCCAGTCTAGACATATATAAAAGGCAGTAATATCAGCATTGTACAGCATAACTGGCGTCTAATTTGTCTCTCATTTCCATGAACATAAATTGCGCCAAATTTGTCGACTGTAATTAAAGAGTAATCTATATTTTAAATTTGTATTGTATAGTTGTCAATCTTTATAATTATTTTTATATTAATATTTATATATTATCAGATCCAGATGAAGCCATATCCAAATTGTAAATAAATATTACAAAAATATTTGTTATCACTCTGTTATCTGTTATCGCTCTGTTAACACTCTTCAAAAAATTTTGAACAATAATAAAGTTGTTTAGATAAGTTGAACTTTTATAGGAGCAAAATTCTATTCCCGCGACTACTATGATGTTCGTGACACCTTGCATGTCACGTGTTAATAATTGGCCAGACAATTCAACTGAAAGTTAAGTACATCAGCTTAGTCGCTGCGAGCGAGGCGTCAAATTTATCAATAATCCGCCACTGCTCGCTGCGGGCTAGACTTGTCTATTTATTGGGGGATTATTAGTACATAGTGACAGCGGACACCATTTCGCCCGCAGCGAGTAACGGCGAGTTTATCCGCGTCTAAAATGACGGATGAATTGACGGCTTAGTACATGGAGCCCTTAGAAAAAAAAATTGGAAATCTTTAGAGCCTCCATTGACTTCTATTGGGAAGACGTGCTCGTGCACGCGAAACCCTCATTTCCCTAACGCACGCAAATAGCGTAGACTGAAAAACTCCAAATACCAGCGCTAGAAAAGACATGATTTCATGCGTTAGACATAGCGATGATAAATAGATCAAGAAATGACTATGGTGGATTTATGTTTTTTAATTATTGAATATTCACAACACCATAAAATTGTTTCACACTTTTAGATTACATCAACTACAAATCCACATCACTAGTAACACATTATTATTTAAATAAAATTACATTTAAAATTAAAATAAAATTCACTAAACATTTCTTGATTCACAAACAGTACACAATGGGAAACACCTCTCATTTACCTTTATTATTGCATTTCTGTTATTCAACTCATATGCTTGCAGCAACTGCATATCTACATAGGCTTAACACATGATCAGTCATGGATGCACATATATTACTTTTAACATTCACTCATACATGTGCATTCAAATGATGGGGGACAAACACATGACATTCTCTCTAGGAATCACAAAACAGAACATATGGATTTTACTGTACTTTTAACATCATGATTCCATCACCAGAAACCATTAGGAATTACGTACAAGAAGAACATCATTACACCAGATTACAGATGTCACTTTATGGGAAGGAACAACAATGCCAGACCGCTATATACAAGTCAGCATATGTGGGACACAATCACAATATATACGTACATGTACATAACACGCATCAACCATCACGCAACCACAAAGCACACATTTATATTTTATTCAGCACACAATAACAATGTAGCACAATACAACAACACAATGAGGATTTCACAACTACATAGGCAGGTTAATAATATCATGACGTCATTACAAGATTCAACCATACACATCACAGATTCACCACTGTACCGCCCCTTTCGGAACTTTAACACTCAATACTACAATACAACATATACGTAAACAACAGTTTGGAACAGCATTATTAGGGAAATTTCAATGGGACAATTAATAAATATTGTCAGATCGCAAATCACTTATATATATAATACTACAGATGACAGCCGGAAGTTCTTCAGTATTAGTGCGATTTGAATGGGACGCATACAATATTGACAGCTCGGCAATCACTTATATATACAATACTACAGATGACAGCCGGAAGTGCTTCAGTATTAGTGCCATTTTAAAGGGACGCATACAATATTGACATCTCGGCAATCACTTATATACACAATACTACAGATGACAGCCGGAAGTGCTTCAGTATTAGTGCCATTTTAAAGGGACGCATACAATATTGACATCTCGGCAATCACTTATATATACACAATACTACAGATGACAGCCGGAAGTTATTCAGTATTAGTGCCATTTGAAAGGGACGCATACAATATTGACAGCTCGGCAATCACTTATATATACAATACTACAGATGACAGCCGGAAGTGCTTCAGTATTAGTGCCATTTTAAAGGGACGCATACAATATTGACATCTCGGCAATCACTTATATACACAATACTACAGATGGCAGACGGGAAGTTCGGAATTATTATTGCGATTTTAAAGGGTCGCATACAATATTGACTGCTCAGCAATCACTTATATATACAATACTACAGTTGGCAGACGGGAAGTTCGGAATTATTATTGCGATTTTAAAGGGACGCATACAATATTGACATCTCGCTAATCACTTATATATACAATACTACAGATGGCAGACGGGAAGTTCGGAATTATTATTGCGATTTTAAAGGGACGCATACAATATTGACTGCTCGGCAATCACTTATATACACAATACTACAGATGGCAGACGGGAAGTTCGGAATTATTATTGCGATTTTAAAGGGACGCATACAATATTGACTGCTCGGCAATCACTTATATATACAATACTACAGATGGCAGACGGGAAGTTCGGAATTATTATTGCGATTTTAAAGGGACGCATACAATATTGACATCTCGCTAATCACTTATATATACAATACTACAGATGGCAGACGGGAAGTTCGGAATTATTATTGCGATTTTAAAGGGACGCATACAATATTGACATCTCGGAAATCACTTATATATACAATACTACAGATGGCAGATGTTACTTTATCGTTTAAAAACAATATTGCAGCAACATTGATCGATCACATTTGATGCACATTATACACAACTATGCACTTTCATTCATGTTAGCCTGGACGTGTGCTTGTTACTATAAGATTGCGTTTAAGAAATATTGATTACGCATATGAACAAACATTGCAAACATGCACTGTATGTGTGATATTTGACACTTTCACATTGAGATTCATTGGGGGAAAAAAACATTTCAGCCAAAAAAAATAAAACGCCCACTTTGAAAGCATTCGCGCCGCTCACATACAAACAGGTGAATACAATCAGCAATCATTACAAACTCACTACCATTGGACTAATCGTACTATAAATCCCCCAAACAACATGGCCAAAGCATCACTTGTGATCCACATCAGATCAAGTGCTTACCTTGTTACGCTGTTTTGAAAGATGGATGACGATGACATGGTAGACGCTGCTGGTGCTGCTATTGGTGAACTAGCTGTTGGTCGAATCAGGCAGCCTCGGCGGCTCAGACTGAGACAAAGGGGTCGTCTGGTTCGAGGTCCTCCTGTCTACAGGGTGAGACCCACCTTGGAAAACATGAGCGACTTTGAGGTTTTTGATAAGTATCGGCTCGATCGCGAACAGCTCATTGGCCTTTACGAGCTTCTTAAACCTCATTTGGAGCCACGTATACAAATAAGGACTGCTGTTCCCCCCATGAGTAAGATGCTAAGCTGTCTATACGTCCTGGCCTCCGGGAGTTTTCAATCAGGAGAACTGTACATGCATGGCCTGGCTCAAGGTACATTCTCTGTGGTGTTTGATAACTTTCTGGACGCCATGGTACGTATCAGTAAGCAATACATAGGATTCCCACAGAATGATGGTGATTGGAGGCGCCTGAAGCGGGAATTCTTTGATATTGCTCAATTGCCCAATATCTTGGGAGCCATTGATTGTACCCACATTGCGCTGCGTGCTCCAATTGATGACTTGCCCTTCAGAAATCGCAAACATTTTCATAGCCTCAACGTGCAGTATGTTTGTGACGCACGGATGAGGATTATGCATGTGTATGCGAATTTTGGAGGGGCTTGTCATGATGCCCGCATCCTCTCTCTGTCGTCCCTGTGGAGACAGTTTGAGGAAAGACAAATGCCCCCTGGTTATCTCGTTGGTGAGTATTTGTGCACAACATGTTTAATTAGTTTGACAATTGCCCCTGTAGTCTTAAAATGTTAGCGTCATGTTCATCTATAGGATGCAATTTAACCATTTGTTATTTACCGACGCTAATGTTTACTTTTATTTAAATGCAGATATGTAGCATGTCTTACCTTAAGTGCTCAGATAGAGAATGCAATGTAACCATGTATTTAGCATTAACACTATTTTTTTTTTTGGATAAATACGCATATGTAGCATGTCTTAGCTGAAATGTGAATATATTATCTCATGCAATTTAACCCTGTCATTGTCTCTTTCCGCTAATGTGTAGTTTTAGTTCAATGCAGATATGTAGCATGTCTTACCTTAAGTGCTCAGATAGAGAATGCAATGTAACCATGTATTTAGCATTTTACACTATTTTTTTTTTTGGATAAATACGCATATGTAGCATGTCTTAGCTGAAATGTGAATATATTATCTCATGCAATTTAACCCTGTCATTGTCTCTTTCCGCTAATGTGTAGTTTTAGTTCAATGCAGATATGTAGCATGTCTTACCTTAAGTGCTCAGATAGAGAATGCAATGTAACCATGTAGTTAGCATTTTACACAAGGTTTGGTTTAGGAGAAATAAGCATATGTAGCATGTCTTAGCTGAAATGTGAATATATTATCTCATGCAATTTAACCCTGTCATTGTCTCTTTCCGCTAATGTGTAGTTTTAGTTCAATGCAGATATGTAGCATGTCTTACCTTAAGTGCTCAGATAGAGAATGCAATGTAACCATGTAGCTAGCATTTTACACAAGGTTTGGTTTAGGAGAAATACGCATATGTAGCATGTCTTAGCTGAAATGGCAAGATACAGAATAATATACAACTTTTTTTTTGGATGTTTCAGAAAAATTTTAATACGGATTATCGTGTACAAAAAATTATTTCTAAAACAATATACTATTTTAAGGATTCTGTTTGAATTATGTTCTGTTCATAATTTATAGGTGATTCTGGGTACATGAGCCGGCCTTGGCTCATTACCCCCTTGCGTAGCCCGACTGATGTGTCTGAGGAGCGCTACAATAGGGCTCATAAGAGAACCAGGGCGGTGGTTGAAAGGATGTTCGGGCTCCTAAAGATGAGATTCAGGTGCCTGGACCGTTCTGGAGGAGCACTCCAGTACAACCCAAAGAAGGTGGCTAAGATCGTTGTAGCCTGTAGCGTCCTGCATAATATTGCACAGCGGGCTGGGATGCTGCAGGCCGTCCCGGTGGACAGAGACCTCCTCAGAGATGAGGAGGATGATCCTGTTCTAGAGGGGGAATTCCAGGACGAGGGACTTGATGTCAGAGCAGACGTCATCAACCGCCACTTTAGACGGTAAAGAATAGAAGTTAGACTGGAGTATTGTCAATAGATGTGAACTCTAGGGAAATGACAAGTAGAGAATTGTGCAAACATGTTAGTATTGATCAAATTTTAAAAATATTTTTTATTTATTCATATAGGTGATGCTCTGGGCATTGGGTCCTGTAGCGAGTCTTTGCCACCTGGTTTTTAAAGAGGACATCAGATGGTAAGTAGAAATGTATGGACTGTTGCTGGCATGAATTGTACACAAATACATCATATGGCATACATTTTCAAAAATAGAATTTAGTTTACACATTACTTAAAATGTACATACTCAGAAAGGGATCCTCTAGAATGACTATGGTTCAATGTCACACATTAGAGGTTTGTTCTGCTCATTATGACTCATCTTCACACTTGATAGAAAATAACACAGGTTGATACACAGGCTTAGTAAGCTAGTGACATAAATTTAGTATGAAATGGGGGGTGGGAGAGGGGTACAGAACTGATTCACACACTTGTATGAATTTTCTTTAAAATATTTCTTCCATTAGGGAGATGACTTAATCTAAAGACTGAAAGGGAACTATTAGAAGCCTGACAGTGAAGATTGCCCAGACTGACAGTGGGGGAAAAAGCCAAGATTGAAATTGAAGTATACCAATGGGATCATGTCTGGCATTATCTTTCAATTATGCTGACCTTGAAAACCATACAAAGACATGTTCACATGGTAAGTGCAAACTATTTTATAGAATAAGGCTGTGGAGACATCCTATTGGAGACACTTAGATGATTTTACTTTTTTATATGGTATTTCCCAGTCCTCTATTTAATGAACTGATGAATAAGACACCTATTGAAGATCAACTGTTTACCCCTGAATTGACTTTCAAAGACCATGCATTGTCCAGGTTGGTGTACCAATGCATGCTAGTGAAGACTGTTGAATATTATTAGCTTACATACATTAGTCATATTTAGTTCAAAATTATATATTTAGGGATCACAATCAGACACTTAGATGATTTTACTTTTTTAGATGGTATTTCCCAGTCCTCTATTTAATGAACTGATGAATAAGACACCTATTGAAGATCAACTGTTTACCCCTGAATTGACTTTCAAAGACCATGCATTATCCAGGTTGGTGCATGCTAGTTAAGAATCACATGAAGAATGTTGATTATTGTTAGCTTACATACATTAGTCATACTTATTTAATCATTAGATATTTAGGGATCACAATCCGAAAAAGGAATACATATTATAGTTGATATAGAGGTATTTGAATGGACATGAAATATTACATTTATGTTCAGCATACATATATTGTTGAAATGTGATATACATTATTATGTATAATTTGAAATTTGGATATTTAAATAGAATTTTGATTCAACAATATAATGGTGTATGTATTTCATTTCTTTTAAATCAATTTAATAATTATCTTTAAAAAATGTTGAACAAAGTTAGAGCATAGACACAAGATGATTTTAAATGTATTTTATGAATATTTGACAACGTGTGTATTAACTTTGTTCCATTTTTTTATTTGTCATTTCAGATTGGCATCTGATGACTTCAAGGAATATTTTTAGTTTTTAGATAAACGTATTCTTTTTTATTTTTACATGTTAATAATAAACATTTTATTATTAAATACATTCTTTTGAACAGATTCTACTAAATATCAATATAATCTGGCAATAAATAAAAGTTGGACTCCCATGACTGGTAGTTGGCTATTTGACAAGCACATGCATAAGATCAAATAATGCATTAATATTATAAAATCAACTGATTCCGAGAATATTACATTAAAATATCTTTTAGAACATTAATTGGGGAGTGAGATCCTTCGATGCTTTTCTTTAGAAAATGTAGATATTAAATTAATTTTGGATATGTAGTCAAAAGTTTTTTATTTTAACTTTTAAGAAGGTGAAGTGGTTCAATTACATTAAAGTGACAGTGTTGTTGAATGTAAAATTAATTTTATAAGATCTTGTATCTTCCTTAGGTATCTCAAAACATTATTTTCTAAATTCTTTTAATTTTTACATTTATAAATGATAGGTCATTTAACTTGATATTTTTCACAAGCTAGTTATTGGATGCCAGATTAATCTATGTAATTTTCTAGTGGAGTCATTTAACTATACTTAGTAATATTATGTATATTTTAAAATATTACCTCTTGGGTTAGACATCAAATATCTATATAGAATTTTAATTCCCCTTTAGTTTATTTTGTCAATGTTAAATCAAAATTCCAAATGTTTGGGTCCTTAAAGGGACATTCACAAAGTATATTGTGTATAGATTTTTAAAAATATCATACAAGAATTTCAACATATTTAGAAAGTACTATAGAATTACATTCAGTCTTTAAATATACTTTTCAAAAAATACATCAATGCACATATCTTAGTCAATTACATAAGGCATCTATATGCTAAAAACAATCAGCATCAAAATAGCCTATGTAGAGATGTATTTAATCCAAGAATATATATATATATAATTACAATATAATGATTGAATAACAAAACATATTAAGTTGGTCAAATATAAGAATATTATACAAAATGCATACATAACATATAGCTTAATGTCCCTCTAAGCTGAAGGCTCCAAAATACCTCCTTTAATAAAAATATTTCAGTCAGTGTGTAAAACAATATAGAAGTTAATCTAAATTTGCTTTACTCATATGTTAGACTAATTTAGCAAAAGGAAGGTGCCTAGGTTTATGATATTTTAAGCATTATTGTGAAATGTTTCTTTAAAGGGACATGAACTCAAAATATACTTAAAGGTAGACAGTTAAAAAAATAATGATTTATACATTCTGAATGAGTATACTATTTTAATCAACTTTAAAACTTATCTCATATTATGAATGCTCCTTGTGATGTTGCTATCATTACTTTAAAAATAAGGCATTAAATAGCTAATTTATTTGCTTCAGTACTCTGGACAGAACTTGCTTGTTTTGTTTGGAATAATTGATCCAACAATCGTCAAGGACAACCCAGGTTTTTTTTAAACAATTGTCCGTAATATAAAATATCATTATTGATTTGCAAAGAAACATAACAAGATAACTGTTAACATTTGATAATCGGATTAAATAATAAAGTTGATTAACATTTCATGCTCAATCACCAATGCTAAATTTTTTTGGACAGTGTCCCTTTAAGAGCTTTAAATAGTGTATTTACTTCTCTTCTTATCTTGACATACTTTGCTGGAAAAGCATATCGAGATCGGCTCAGTAGATGAAGATTGGTGGATGCACAGAGATGCCTTATGTGATTGGCTCAACCATGTGCATTTAAATTTCTTCTGTTGAGGATATATAAATACTAAGAGAAATTTATTTACATTTTAAAGTCTAAACAATCTTCTATCTCTACAGATCATTTGATACAATTGTTTGTTTGTAATGTCTATTTAAAACTAAAGACGCCATTGCACAATAACATATATGAGCACTTCAGAGAAATACAAGCTCGAGGTTTATTTGCTAATAACAAACCTGTAGTTTAACATTTATAAACAGATTATCAAATTTACTGACATTCTAACAGGAATTTGAACATTAAGAAATATTGCGTGGGAAACGCATCTTGAAACACCATATTTTCATCTTTAAACATTAGAGTCTAATTTCACGCAATAGCACACAATCAATGTGCATTATAAATACATTTAATAGAGCAATGTCAATACTTCACAATAAGTTAATAAATTTATTTAAAGAACAATAAAGACATACAATATTAAATGTGTATTTGTATTAAAGAAACAGACCGTTATTAAACCGAGAAATGTCGACAACATTTAATAATGTGACAGTATTAGATTTTAAAGAGTATTTAATCATTAATATTTAACGGATCACGGATATTAAATCTGCGTCACACATATCCGCATGACAGGCCCATGAGTTACAAATAAGTCTACATGAAAAATGAAGTAACAGCACCACCAAGCGGTATGTGTAAGGAAGTTACTAAGATATGAAACATTAAGGAACGGCCAATCAGAGTTCATCACACAAACACAACTTGAGTCAGGATGGTCTCACAGACATTCTAACAATATTTCAAACTTTTATCCAATCAGATGTACAGATAACTTGTCCCATGGTGCATCTCATGTTTACTTCAACATATAAAAGTCCATTACACGTTGCCATCTTTGTCAGTTCTCTAATGCCTGCAGGCAGTGTTATATATTAATATTATTATAATATATTTAGTAGCCAACCGAGCAGGCATGTCAGCTCCCAGGTTCACCAAGGAGGAGAGCGCTGCACTGGTCCACGCCGTCAAGGACTTTTATCCCCAGCTGTTTGGGAACAAGAGGAGCTCGACAGATGCGTCTGTTAAGAAGGCCCTCTGGGAGTCTATCACCAATGCGGTTAGATTGGTGTGTGACGTCCAGAGGACCCAGGATCAGATCATGAGGAGATTCGGAGATATGAGGTTGCGTTTATCCAAAAAAGTCAACCTCATAAGGGACTGGGTACAAGCCCGTAAAAGAGGGGGCCAAAGAAAGGCCCCGCGGAAACTGTACCTACTCCCTTATGAGGTGACTTTATGCGAACTCCTCAATCTCCGGGTCCCCAAAAGATTTCGATCCTCGGCCTCCTCTTCTTCCCTCCCAGCTGCGGGATCTGAAAGTCCTGACGCGGGGGACAGGGCAGATGCTTCTCCGTCCGGTGGCCTGGGAGGAGATAGAGAATCTGAACCAGGTAATTATCCAACTTCATATAATATCTTATTTATTTTTTATAATCATAAAATGTGTATATAGTCAGATACTAAACCTATACAGATCTCACAACATACACTACATATGATGTTTAGATATCTGATTTTAGATTAGTGACACATGAAATAGGAATGATGTTTCTTGCGCTCTACAGAATATGCGTCACAGAGCGGAAATGTAATTTCTCATCCACGTTAACATGGCTTTGCTGTAAGTTGCATTGCTTTATACATGTTGTTCAAATGACGGATGCGTAATTCCGCTTGGAATCATTGCGCAATGATCGCGAAAATGTAATTTCTCATCCACGTTAACATGGCTTTGCTGTAAGTGGCATTGCTTTATACATGTTGTTCAAATGACGGATGCGTAATTCCGCTTGGAATCATTGCGCAATGATCGCGAAAATGTAATTTCTCATCCACGTTAACATGGCTTTGCTGTAAGTGGCATTGCTTTATACATGTTGTTCAAATGACGGATGCGTAATTCCGCTTGGAATCATTGCGCAATGATCGCGAAAATGTAATTTCTCATCCACGTTAACATGGCTTTGCTGTAAGTGGCATTGCTTTATACATGTTGTTCAAATGACGGATGCGTAATTCCGCTTGGAATCTTTGCGCAATGATCGCGAAAATTGAATTTCTCATCCACGTTAACATGGCTTTGCTGTAAGTGGCATTGCTTTACACATGTTGGTCAAAATTAAATGTGAATTCTTATATTAGTGAAGAATACAGTATTCTTATTTTCAATATTATAGCTAATAAAAAACGAAGAATACAAATAAATTATAACATATGGCCATCAATTGATGATTATGAAATAACAACCAGAAATTATTAAAGATACAGTAAACAACACAACTGATTGAAAATAAGAGTCCAGGATATATTTATCATTAATTTAATTGAGGAAACAATTAACTCATGGGACTACCAAAGGATTAATATTTTTAAATTGATTTGTTAATAATGTAAAGTTTTTAAACATGGCATGATTAGTATTAATGATATGCAATCCTCATTTAATATTTTACAGATATGGATGTGGCTGCTGGATCCTCAAGCCAGGGCTTGTCACAGTATGGTATGTCTCTTTTTAATTGACATTTGTCTGAGAAACATGGACAGAACATTACATACTAAATCCACATTGTTCAATATTTATATGTAATGTCTCTTTAATAGATGAAAATTTAATAATTCTTCGGATATCCTTAAATAACATATTTGATTTGAATTGCATGCTCAATACCATTCATTACATCAACATATGGAGTAGATAATTCATTAACAACAACATTGTCGAAGGGATACTGAGCTACAATTATTAATGTAGTCATTCAGATACAGTATGCAATATTAATAAACATAAAAATATAATACTATCATCATATGTGACATATTCTATTGCTAAATGTATTTTAAAATCAAGAAAGTACTTTTATGTGCATCTAAATTTTGGTTGACCAACCTGGGTTTTTATTGATGATTGGTGGATACCTTCAACAAACAATATTTATTGAATCCAATATTGCTTATCTGCCTTTAAGATTAAAATCTAGCAACATTCTAATTATAATAGGAGTCAATGTTAAATCATTTAGAACAGTTTGAACATAGAAATCAATGATTTAAATTAATCATGTCAGTGTCCCTTTAAGACAAAATAGATTCATTCATCTTTACATTCTTTTGATTAAACAATATTGATATATAATTCACATATTCTCTGTTGGAGTTACTTTATAGATATCTGCATACTCTAACAGCACCATGATTACATATTTGTAATAATCAATTTTATTTTGTATTGTGATAAATATGTGTTGTGTCCGAAACAAGATTACTGTACATTGCACAAATGGCTCGATGTGACACATGTGTTTGTTTAGATTTGTCAACAGATGCTCTTCAAAATGTGGTTTGTGTGTATTCTTTTAACCTCTTAAGGACATATGACGGAATTATTCCGTCATAAAACAATTGAGCAAACTGAAAGCTGTGTCCTTAAAGGGTTAAGAACATTGATCAATGGGTATATTTAGATATGCAATAGCATCGTATGAGATGATTTTGATGTCTAATATAGTCTGACATTAAACATATGTTCAATACAGAATATTTAACAGAATCCCCTTGATTCAATCAAGCATTTTCTGGTGTAATGACTGCTCTATTCTTCACATTTTAAAGTTGATTAATGGTAAAATTCGAGACAGATGTGATTTAGTGATATCCCAAATGTGTTTCATAATATATATCTATATCATTCATAGAGAGAGTTGGTGTGGTGAGCCCACAGGAATCCAGCAGTGACATAGAGCCGCCTTTGCGGTCTCCTGGTAAGTCCATTGACTCATTTATATGTAATTGAAGGTGTATTGCTAATCAATATTATGATCATGATTCTGATGAAGCATAACATTAGAAAAAAAAATAAGATTGTCTCTTCTGATTATATATTAATTTTCTTTTAATATTGAACGATTAATAATTTCAACTTTATTAGTCTCCACATTTGTTATTCAGAAGATGTATAGCATATGTTTGTTTCCATGTTCATTTTTGACAACAGTCATCAAGTGATACACACATGAGAAATCTTAAATGTTCTATGTACTATGCTTTTATGATTTTTACATTAATCCAAACAATACATCGAAAATATGAATCATTGAGAATAACAAATATAATGTAATTTGTATGCTCCATCAAAATGATGTAAATCATAACTTTGGGTGTGTATATCTTTAATGCAACATTGATGTGTGTCTTTGACCAACAGTAACATATGTTATAATATCTGTTGTTAACGTGTACACAACATGTTATGTTTTACAGAGATTGATTTAACATATGTGACGGAGGAGGAAGAGGCTGCCTTGGAGTCTAATGGTATGTGAAATATATCTATCATGTTTCCAACATGTTTGTTTATTTGAAATAATTTAATTGAAGACATTCAAAGTCTACATCTTTTGCACTTTAAAAAGGAATATTATTTGTCTGTTCAAATACACTACTGCCCCCTTTCTATATCAGGCAGCATGAAATATTTTGAATAGAAAATATGTAAAATTCATGACATCATTATGTCACATGCATATTCCAGGCCAAAACACAATAATAATGTTATAATTGTACAGACAGTCATTGATATTCATCTGAGTGCCTATATACATACCATATCCTCATTTCAGAATTGTTTACAAATTCAAACACACTTCGAAGTATATTGAAAACATAATCAATTTGAAATGCGTTGATTTGATGTCAGGATGTATGAGATGTTAATATATTTTCTTTAAATTTTCAGATGGATCCACCACTTCTGGTCATCTGGTTTCCGCCCCTGCCCAGTCACAGACGCCTCCCCATGCACAGACCCCTGACCATGGCCAGACCCCTGCACAGACCCAGACCCCTGCCCATGACCAGACTCCTGACCATGCCCAGACCACTGCCGGCCCTTCCCATAGTTCATATCCTGTCCCTCCCAAAAAACGCACCTACACCCCCCTTCGCCGCTCTCCCCGTATTATGGCCCGTACAGCTGCCCAGACCCAAACTCCCCAGCTGTACGGCCTAGCCCGGAGCGGCAGCTCACCCCTCCCCAAGCCATTAACATCCCTCCCCAAGCCACTCCCATCCCTCCCCAAGCCAATCCCATCCCTCCCCCTGTCTCAACCTTCATTGTCCTGTGTGTCGGATTGTCCTTCCCAGGCACAGCTGTAAGTATCATTCAAAATACACGTTATAAGATACTTAAATGTACAGTGAAGTTAAATTTTGTAAATTGTGATTCCAATCCAGCATGCAATGTTAATCAAATTTATAATTTACTACTCTTATGAATTATTCTTCATTCTCTTGATATTTTTTTTGAAACAAAGAAATTCCTATAATTAGTTTAAACAATAAAATAATTCTGGTGATCATTTCTTTATTGTTGGATGAATGTATCCATCAACCAGCAGGGACAAACAAAGTTGATAAACAAATATTGGCTTCCATAAAAAGCAACATTCTTGCATTCAAAATCTAGCTAGAGAATTTAAAAATTTAATGAATATGTGTAAATTTTAAAGATTTGTAATGTCATGCTCTATCTGAATCAGTCCATTAACTATTTAGGTTCAGTGTCCCTTTAATTGGATATCACTACATATACCAATCACCACTACTTGGATCCAACAATTTATGTACAAATGTTGATACATTATCTCTTGTCTAACCCAGTGGGAATGTAATTTCTTCAGGTTGCTATGTTTACACAGCTTGTCCTCAATGCCAAAATGTTTAAGGATAGGTGTGCCTACCACAGTATAATTTTAATTTTTTAATTGCTAATGTAAGTACAATGTAAATCCTTTAACAAGATTTGATACACTCAAGCTGTATAAGTGGATCATCTAAAACCAATTAAAGGGGACAAACATGTTTGAGTTAAATGTCCCTTTAATGATTTCTGTCTGTCTGAATAACCTAATTCATATGTAAAGAATAAATGTAAAATAATTGATGTAAAGAATTATTTGTCTTTATGATGACAATGTATGTTGTAAAAATTTTTCGTCTGTTGTGTAATTATCCTTAATATTTAATGTATTCTTTATTTTAGGCTGTGACTCAGCATGGCTCATGCTAGAAGGTATAGCAAGAGTAGAGCAGGCCGTGTTGAGGAACGCAGCTGTCCTGAGAGGGATGAACGACACCATGCAGGCCCAGCTCCGGGTTCAGGACTTGACTCTGCGTGCAATTATAAGATTAAGTTCAAGGCCTGAATCTGGAGCTGGACATGCACAGGACGATGAAGAGGATGACCAGTAAGTGGAGGATCTGGAGATGCTCCATGGTGGCAGATAAGAATCCTCCGTCCACATGTTGATTTTGTTTTTTTATTGTTGCCATTTGGCCTTTTTAAAAGTTTATTGTTGTGCCTGTTGCACTCTTTTACCTTGTCATATGTCTCCAATGGGGCTATGCTGGCCCTTGGCAACTCTCTTCATGGACTGTGATGCACTGTGTTACCTTGTCATATGTCTCCAATGGGGCTATGCTGGCCCTTGGCAACTCTCTTCATGGACTGTGATGCACTGTGTTACCTTGTCATATGTCTCCAATGGGGCTATGCTGGCCCTTGGCAACTCTCTTCATGGACTGTGATGCACTGTGTTACCTTGTCATATGTCTCCAATGGGGCTATGCTGGCCCTTGTCAACTCTCTTCATGGACTGTGATGCACTGTGTTACCTTGTCATATGTCTCCAATGGGGCTATGCTGGCCCTTGGCAACTCTCTTCATGGACTGTGATGCACTGTGTTACCTTGTCATATGTCTCCAATGGGGCTATGCTGGCCCTTGGCAACTCTCTTCATGGACTGTGATGCACTGTGTTACCTTGTCATATGTCTCCAATGGGGCTATGCTGGCCCTTGGCAACTCTCTTCATGGACTGTGATGCACTGTGTTACCTTGTCATATGTCTCCAATGGGGCTATGCTGGCCCTTGTCAACTCTCTTCATGGACTGTGATGCACTGTGTTACCTTGTCATATGTCTCCAATGGGGCTATGCTGGCCCTTGGCAACTCTCTTCATGGACTGTGATGCACTGTGTTACCTTGTCATATGTCTCCAATGGGGCTATGCTGGCCCTTGGCAACTCTCTTCATGGACTGTGATGCACTGTGTTACCTTGTCATATGTCTCCAATGGGGCTATGCTGGCCCTTGGCAACTCTCTTCATGGACTGTGATGCACTGTGTTACCTTGTCATATGTCTCCAATGGGGCTATGCTGGCCCTTGGCAACTCTCTTCATGGACTGTGATGCACTGTGTTACCTTGTAATATGTCTCCAATGGGGCTATGCTGGCCCTTGGCAACTCTCTTCATGGACTGTGATGCACTGTGTTACCTTGTCATATGTCTCCAATGGGGCTATGCTGGCCCTTGGCAACTCTCTTCATGGACTGTGATGCACTGTGTTACCTTGTCATATGTCTCCAATGGGGCTATGCTGGCCCTTGGCAACTCTCTTCATGGACTGTGATGCACTGTGTTACCTTGTCATATGGCTCATATATTCCTTATTTTTACAAGATTATTTATAAACGTTGTGTATGTTTTCTTACATACTAATAAAATACATTTTATTTCACGAATCTTTGTCCTGATTCTTCATGTTATTTTTTGAAAGCTCTAGTTTATGTTGTTGATCCTTAAAGGGACCTACCAAATATATTTGTAATAATAAAATCATATTTGTAAGACAATAGTAAATGACTTTAAGATTAACATCTCCAATGTAATCTTATTATTTGTCTTTATATATTTTTCTCTTAGCTTTATCATTGCCTGATTATGATTAGCATAGTAATTGTTTTATATATGTATATATAGATTGTTATTTGTGTATATATGTATATTTCAATGTTCAGATCCATGTGTGTATTTAGAAACTCTGCATGAATTGATGCACCTTTACCAAATGATCTGAGTATTGATACAATGATATAATCCCTGTAAAGTGTTCATTTTATTGAAATAGTATTGTCTATGTGTATGCTCTTTTTAAAAACAAAATAATGTCCCTTTAAGTGATGGTGAGCACAATTGTTAATGAATGTATTTCCATTTCTAAAGCGTTTTTGTCCTTTTTACATGAACAAGGACATATAATCTTATTAATAAACAATCTTATTGTAATGTTGACAGCACATGTATTTCATTTTCAATTCTATATTATTGTAAAAGTGTAACCAAATAAATCTCTGTGTGTAATGCAAATAATTTAGATGATGAATATTTGTTAACAAAGATGTTAACAAAATACTTATCCTCCCATATATGGTTATAGGTAGGCTGACAATAATTAAACTTGAATAAATGACACGTTTAATCAATCCATGTATAACTATTGTTATTCCACAACAATCCAAACATATCTTAAAACATCAATGGCATATGTATTTCTCATGTGTATCTTTTAAATGTTAAAGATATACACCATAGCTATAGTTCAAGGGACAGTCAAGTCCGAAAAGATGAATCATGATTTGGTGACATTCCTAGATAGCAATCTAGACACATACTAGTTCCGAAAATATAAATACGTTTCTTAGTGATATGCCAAGATGTCACTGAGTCCTTGTATTGTCTGCGGTTTTTCTGCGATCTCGGATGCGCCATGTTGCTTAAGACGTCACCTGCCAGGCTGTCCAATGATTCCTTGTATTGACTGACGTTCTTACGTGATCAAGAATGTGCCTTTTATTGGATTGCGTTTTGACGCGATCAAGGATGCGCCTTTTTTTTGGGCGTTCTTACGTGATCAATAATGTGCCTTTCATTGGATGGCGTTTTAACACGATCAAGGATGCGCCTTTTTTTTTGGGCGTTCTTACGTGATCAATAATGTGCCTTTCATTGGATGGCGTTTTAACGCGATCAAGGATGCGCCTTTTTTTGGCGTTCTTACGTGATCAAGAATGTGCCTTTCATTGGATGGCGTTCTTACGTGATCAAGGAAGCGCCATGTTAAGACGTCACATGCAAAGGTAAAAAAACGTCTGATTGGATTACGTAGTCCCGCAATATTTGTGTACGTTAAAAACGTTTGTGACTGCAGCCAATTTTAAAAACCTTGCGAATATGTATTATTTGCATCATGTTACATTGTTGACCCGTAGCTGATAAAGACCACCACATTCTCTTTTGCTGGATGTCTGGTTGAATAAACGAACGAAAGCAAAATGTTTTCATGCATATGATATTTCGAGGCAAGTGCAAATCTCTATAGTCCATGTTTAATATGTTTGTCAACAATGTTCCTTTTTCTGAAAAATGACTGTTGTGTTTAATGTTAAAGATATCTAATTAATAAATATGCGCTATTGTGTTTGAATAAAGTAATCAATATGCATTTATATTTATCATATGCTAAATATATGATGCCGACTTCTTCTAAATGTAATTTCGTTGTATATTTTATTAAAGGTTCATTAGACACTCACATTATAAATCAAAAGCTTTGATTTTGTCTCTAGTTAGATAGTCCATTGTTTAACCAATACGTTTATTTTTTCTTCTGTTCTACGAAAAACAGAATTTATGTTTACCTGATAAATTACTTTCTCCAACGGTGTGTCCGGTCCACGGCGTCATCCTTACTTGTGGGATATTCTCTTCCCCAACAGGAAATGGCAAAGAGCCCAGCAAAGCTGGTCACATGATCCCTCCTAGGCTCCGCCTTCCCCAGTCATTCGACCGACGTAAAGGAGGAATATTTGCATAGGAGAAACCATATGATACCGTGGTGACTGTAGTTAAAGAAAATAAAATATCAGGCCTGATTAAAAAACCAGGGCGGGCCGTGGACCGGACACACCGTTGGAGAAAGTAATTTATCAGGTAAATTCTGTTTTCTCCAACATAGGTGTGTCCGGTCCACGGCGTCATCCTTACTTGTGGGAACCAATACCAAAGCTTTAGGACACGGATGAAGGGAGGGAGCAAATCAGGTCACCTAGATGGAAGGCACCACGGCTTGCAAAACCTTTCTCCCAAAAATAGCCTCAGAAGAAGCAAAAGTATCAAACTTGTAAAATTTAGTAAAAGTGTGCAGTGAAGACCAAGTCGCTGCCTTACATATCTGATCAACAGAAGCCTCGTTCTTGAAGGCCCATGTGGAAGCCACAGCCCTAGTGGAATGAGCTGTGATTCTTTCAGGAGGCTGCCGCCCGGCAGTCTCATAAGCCAATCTGATGATGCTTTTAATCCAAAAAGAGAGAGAGGTAGAAGTTGCTTTTTGACCTCTCCTTTTACCAGAATAAACAACAAACAAGGAAGATGTTTGTCTAAAATCCTTTGTAGCATCTAAATAGAATTTTAGAGCACGAACAACATCCAAATTGTGCAACAAACGTTCCTTCTTTGAAACTGGATTCGGACACAAAGAAGGCACGACTATCTCCTGGTTAATGTTTTTGTTAGAAACAACTTTCGGAAGAAAACCAGGTTTAGTACGTAAAACCACCTTATCTGCATGGAACACCAGATAAGGAGGAGAACACTGCAGAGCAGATAATTCTGAAACTCTTCTAGCAGAAGAAATTTCAACCAAAAACAAAACTTTCCAAGATAATAACTTAATATCAACGGAATGTAAGGGTTCAAACGGAACCCCCTGAAGAACTGAAAGAACTAAATTGAGACTCCAAGGAGGAGTCAAAGGTTTGTAAACAGGCTTGATTCTAACCAGAGCCTGAACAAAGGCTTGAACATCTGGCACAGCTGCCAGCTTTTTGTGAAGTAACACAGACAAGGCAGAAATCTGTCCCTTCAAGGAACTTGCAGATAATCCTTTCTCCAAACCTTCTTGAAGAAAGGATAGAATCTTAGGAATTTTTACCTTGTCCCAAGGGAATCCTTTAGATTCACACCAACAGATATATTTTTTCCATATTTTGTGGTAAATTTTTCTAGTTACAGGCTTTCTGGCCTGAACAAGAGTATCAATGACAGAATCTGAGACCCCTCGCTTTGATAAGATCAAGCGTTCAATCTCCAAGCAGTCAGTTGGAGTGAGACCAGATTCGGATGTTCGAACGGACCTTGAACAAGAAGGTCTCGTCTCAAAGGTAGCTTCCATGGTGGAGCCGATGACATATTCACCAGGTCTGCATACCAAGTCCTGCGTGGCCACGCAGGAGCTATCAAGATCACCGATGCCCTCTCCTGATTGATCCTGGCTACCAGCCTGGGGATGAGAGGAAACGGCGGGAATACATAAGCTAGTTTGAAGGTCCAAGGTGCTACTAGTGCATCTACTAGAGTCGCCTTGGGATCCCTGGATCTGGACCCGTAGCAAGGAACCTTGAAGTTCTGACGAGAGGCCATCAGATCCATGTCTGGAATGCCCCACAATTGAGTAATTTGGGCAAAGATTTCCGGATGGAGTTCCCACTCCCCCGGATGAAATGTCTGACGACTCAGAAAATCCGCTTCCCAATTTTCCACTCCTGGGATGTGGATTGCAGACAAGTGGCAGGAGTGAGTCTCCGCCCATTGAATGATTTTGGTCACTTCTTCCATCGCCAGGGAACTCCTTGTTCCCCCCTGATGGTTGATGTACGCAACAGTCGTCATGTTGTCTGATTGAAACCGTATGAACTTGGCCTTTGCTAGCTGAGGCCAAGCCTTGAGAGCATTGAATATCGCTCTCAGTTCCAGAATATTTATCGGAAGAAGAGATTCTTCCCGAGACCAAAGACCCTGAGCTTTCAGGGGTCCCCAGACCGCGCCCCAGCCCACCAGACTGGCGTCGGTCGTGACAATGACCCACTCTGGTCTGCGGAAGCTCATCCCCTGTGACAGGTTGTCCAGGGACAGCCACCAACGGAGTGAATCTCTGGTCCTCTGATCTACTTGTATCGTCGGAGACAAGTCTGTATAGTCCCCATTCCACTGACTGAGCATGCACAGTTGTAATGGTCTTAGATGAATTCGCGCAAAAGGAACTATGTCCATTGCCGCTACCATCAAACCTATTACTTCCATGCACTGCGCTATGGAAGGAAGAGGAACAGAATGAAGTATTTGACAAGAGATTAGAAGTTTTGATTTTCTGGCCTCTGTCAGAAAAATCCTCATTTCTAAGGAGTCTATTATTGTTCCCAAGAAGGGAACCCTTGTTGACGGAGATAGAGAACTTTTTTCTACGTTCACTTTCCACCCGTGAGATCTGAGAAAGGCCAGGACAATGTCCGTGTGAGCCTTTGCTTGAGGAAGGGACGACGCTTGAATCAGAATGTCGTCCAAGTAAGGTACTACTGCAATGCCCCTTGGTCTTAGCACCGCTAGAAGGGACCCTAGTACCTTTGTGAAAATCCTTGGAGTAGTGGCTAATCCGAACGGAAGTCCCACAAACTGGTAATGCTTGTCCAGGAATGCGAACCTTAGGAACCGATGATGTTCCTTGTGGATAGGAATATGTAGATACGCATCCTTTAAATCCACCGTGGTCATGAATTGACCTTCCTGGATGGAAGGAAGAATTGTTCGAATGGTTTCCATTTTGAACGATGGAACCTTGAGAAACTTGTTTAGGATCTTGAGATCTAAGATTGGTCTGAATGTTCCCTCTTTTTTGGGAACTACGAACAGATTGGAGTAGAACCCCATCCCTTGTTCTCCTAAAGGAACAGGATGAATCACTCCCATTTTTAACAGGTCTTCTACACAATGTAAGAATGCCTGTCTTTTCATGTGGTCTGAAGACAATTGAGACCTGTGGAACCTCCCCCTTGGGGGAGGCCCCTTGAATTCCAGAAGATAACCTTGGGAGACTATTTCTAGTGCCCAAGGATCCAGAACATCTCTTGCCCAAGCCTGAGCGAAGAGAGAAAGTCTGCCCCCCACCAGATCCGGTCCCGGATCGGGGGCCAACATTTCATGCTGTCTTGGTAGCAGTGGCAGGCTTCTTGGCCTGCTTTCCCTTGTTCCAGCCTTGCATTGGTCTCCAGGCTGGCTTGGCTTGAGAAGAATTACCCTCTTGCTTAGAGGACGTAGCACTTGGGGCTGGTCCGTTTCTACGAAAGGGACGAAAATTAGGTTTATTTTTGGCCTTGAAAGACCTATCCTGAGGAAGGGCGTGGCCCTTACCCCCAGTGATATCAGAGATAATCTCTTTCAAGTCAGGGCCAAACAGCGTTTTCCCCTTGAAAGGAATGTTAAGCAATTTGTTCTTGGAAGACGCATCCGCTGACCAAGATTTCAACCAAAGCGCTCTGCGCGCCACAATAGCAAACCCAGAATTTTTCGCCGCTAACCTAGCCAATTGCAAAGTGGCGTCTAGGGTGAAAGAATTAGCCAATTTGAGAGCACGGATTCTGTCCATAATCTCCTCATAAGGAGGAGAATCACTATCGATCGCCTTTTCTAGCTCATCGAACCAGAAACACGCGGCTGTAGTGACAGGGACAATGCATGAAATTGGTTGTAGAAGGTAACCTTGCTGAACAAACATCTTTTTAAGCAAACCTTCTAATTTTTTATCCATAGGATCTTTGAAAGCACAACTATCTTCTATGGGTATAGTGGTGCGTTTGTTTAAAGTAGAAACCGCCCCCTCGACCTTGGGGACTGTCTGCCATAAGTCCTTTCTGGGGTCGACCATGGGAAACAATTTTTTAAATATGGGGGGAGGGACGAAAGGTATACCGGGCCTTTCCCATTCTTTATTTACAATGTCCGCCACCCGCTTGGGTATAGGAAAAGCTTCTGGGGGCCCCGGGACCTCTAGGAACTTGTCCATTTTACATAGTTTCTCTGGGATGATCAAATTCTCACAATCATCCAGAGTGGATAACACCTCCTTAAGCAGAGCGCGGAGATGTTCCAACTTAAATTTAAATGTAATCACATCGGGTTCAGCTTGTTGAGAAATTTTCCCTGAATCTGAAATTTCTCCCTCAGACAAAACCTCCCTGGCCCCCTCAGACTGGTGTAGGGGCATATCAGAACCATTATCCTCAGCGTCCTCATGCTCTTCAGTATCTAAAACAGAGCAGTCGCGCTTACGCTGATAAGTGGGCATTTTGGCTAAAATGTTTTTGATAGAATTATCCATTACAGCCGTTAATTGTTGCATAGTAAGGAGTATTGGCGAGCTAGATGTACTAGGGGCCTCCTGAGTGGGCAAGACTGGTGTAGACGAAGGAGGGAATGATGCAGTACCATGCTTACTCCCCTCACTTGAGGAATCATCTTGGGCATCATTTTCAGTGTCACATAAATCACATCTATTTAAATGAGAAGGAACCTTGGCTTCCCCACATTCAGAACACAGTCTATCAGGTAGTTCAGACATGTTAAACAGGCATAAACTTGATAACAAAGTACAAAAAACGTTTTAAAATAAAACCGTTACTGTCACTTTAAATTTTAAACTGAACACACTTTATTACTGCAATTGCGAAAAAGTATGAAGGAATTGTTCAAAATTCACCAAAATTTCACCACAGTGTCTTAAAGCCTTAAAAGTATTGCACACCAAATTTGGAAGCTTTAACCCTTAAAATAACGGAACCGGAGCCGTTTTTATCTTTAACCCCTTTACAGTCCCTGGTATCTGCTTTGCTGAGACCCAACCAAGCCCAAAGGGGAATACGATACCAAATGACGCCTTCAGAAAGTCTTTTTTATGTATCAGAGCTCCTCACACATGCGACTGCATGTCATGCTTCTCAAAAACAAGTGCGCAATACCGGCGCGAAAATGAGGCTCTGCCTATGATTAGGGAAAGCCCCTAGAGAATAAGGTGTCTAAAACAGTGCCTGCCGATATTATTTTACAAAAATACCCATATTAAATGATTCCTCAAGGCTAAATATGTTATATATGAATCGATTTAGCCCAGAAAATGTCTACAGTCTTAACAAGCCCTTGTGAAGCCCTTATTTACTCTGTAATAAAAATGGCTTACCGGATCCCATAGGGAAAATGACAGCTTCCAGCATTACATCGTCTTGTTAGAATGTGTCATACCTCAAGCAGCAAAAGTCTGCTCACTGTTCCCCCAACTGAAGTTAATTCCTCTCAACAGTCCTGTGTGGAACAGCCATCGATTTTAGTAACGGTTGCTAAAATCATTTTCCTCTTACAAACAGAAATCTTCATCTCTTTTCTGTTTCAGAGTAAATAGTACATACCAGCACTATTTTAAAATAACAAACTCTTGATTGAATAATAAAAACTACAGTTAAACACTAAAAAACTCTAAGCCATCTCCGTGGAGATGTTGCCTGTACAACGGCAAAGAGAATGACTGGGGAAGGCGGAGCCTAGGAGGGATCATGTGACCAGCTTTGCTGGGCTCTTTGCCATTTCCTGTTGGGGAAGAGAATATCCCACAAGTAAGGATGACGCCGTGGACCGGACACACCTATGTTGGAGAAATGTAAGTAATTTTCAGACTCCTCGCAAAGCCTCTGAGTTTCATGTGAGTACCATCTCCAGCTTTCTCCAGTTTGTGTAAAGGGTCTTTTCATATGTTAATGATGGGGTATTGTCTTGTTTTACGGTTGTAATGGGGGTTCATCTATATTTTAAATATAGCTAACCCTATTTTATTTTCAAGTGTTTGAAGCTTTGTAATATTGATATCAGTATATGTTAATCTTGTTGTTTGTAGTAGTGTCTATTACATACAGTTCTGTTAAAAATATAGTATACTGTCCCTTGAATGCAAATGTTGTTTTTTGTATCATGTATGAGATCCACATTGTTTAATCTTCAAATATATTATTGTTAGCATATTTTCACCCCCCCCTCTCCTAAAAGGACTTTAAACCATATTCATTGTTCAAACAAATGTCTTTACAATAAAATATTAACACAATAATGTCTCTTAAAGAAAATAGACTTTATTTAACACGTCAATATAAATGTGATTTCAATATTTATTTTTTCACAAAGTACATGTAGATATACCAACAAGCTTCAAATATGTGTTAGCATATGTAATGTTGTTAAAGGGACAGTTTCGAAAACAAATAATGTTTTGCATTATTCTAAAAGTCAATTATGTAATATCAATGATATCAAATGTTTCTCAACAATTGAACATTTGTCTGTGTTTATTTAAATTTGCTAGCTAAACCTATGAGGTTGGTGTGCTCATTTCTTCGATCTTGAAGAGTGCTTGTAATCATTATACAATTTGAGCACTAGAGGGCATTTGGATAGCATTTGTATATGTAAAACCTTGTGCTCATACAGCATATTATTGACCATGTATTGATCATTGATATCTAAAATGTTGTTATGTCTGAACAACAAATAAGTGGTCATTTTTCATAGTCAGAGATACAAGGGTAAGCACATAAGTCACACGTATTTCTCCATGTTTTGTTGTTTCCAACTTTATAATGCGTAATACAGTGTTTTCTTTGTAATCAATAATTTTCTGACTGTCCCTTTAAGCTGTGTTATTGGCATTCAAACAGTAATATGCCATCATGGATAATTGTAATGGTAATTTTGTTTGCGATTCGGGAAACAGTTTGGACATCACATCACAGAAACCAATCAATATCATGAACAAGGATAGGTATGTGATGATGTGGTTTTCACACACTTATAACCCACACTCTGCAAACAATCTCCCTCCATGGACCCGGTCCCATAGAAGTCGATTATATACAGAGTGTGGTCCACAAGTGTATGAAAACCACATCATCACATACCTATCCATTACACATTAAATTAAAAAAACCAGTAAAGATGAAAAAAAATACTTACTTCCTCTTCCTTCCCCTCTTCCCACGGGGCTGAGGCTCTGGGAGAGGCAACTGCCGACTCCGAAGAGTTCTCCTTGGAGCTGTTGTGGGAAGAGTGGAAGGAAGAGTACTGGGACGACCAAGGTGAGGAGAAGATGGATGAGGAGGAGAAGATGGATGAGGAGGAGAAGATGGCTGAGGAGGAGAAGATGGATGAGGAGGAGTAGATGGATGAGGAGGAGTAGATGGCCCGGCAGGAGGAGATGGGCCGGCAGGAGGAGATGTGCCGGCAGGAGGAGATGGCCCAGCAGCAAGAGGCCCAGCAACAAGAGGCCCAGCAACAAGAGGCGGACCAGGAGGTAGACCAGCATGCGCCTTCCGGAAAAAAGTGAACATTTCTTGGTGAAGCTGAAATATTCTGGTTTGTCCTTCTTCAATTCGATTCAGTATGGGGATGATTTGATTTTGTCCTTGAATAATTTGATTTTGGCCATCAAGTAATCTGTTGCGTCCTTCGATATTTTCTATCCGGGAGGTACGCATCTGGTCTATGTAGTCCAGTAGAACCCGCACCTCCGCTATTTCCTCTTGTTGGGCTTGTTGTTGTACCCGTGCACGGCGGGGTGCCCGTGCACGGCGGTGTGCGGGTTCTTGAGGTGCCTCGGGTTCCACGGGATCCTCCTGTGCTTCCGGGGCCTCTTGATCATCTCCCGTGCGCTCTTCGTCATGGGGGGCCTCTTCCCTCCAAAGTGGAAATTCCTCCCCACCACTCTCATCCCGGGGAGATGCATGAGGCTGTGTTTCCTGTGCTGCCTCCTCCCCAGACTCTGTATATTAAAAAATAAAAAAAAAGAAAAATGTATATATTAGCATATTAGAAAATCAAGCTTTAAATAACTTAGCTTACGATACAATTACAAATGCAGAATCATTAATCCACTTAGAAACCTAACAAACAATCAATACGATTTCAGCTTTTTCATAAACCGTGTTTGTGATATCTCTGGTCAATCTGAATGTTTTAGCGTTTGTTTTCAGTCTGTTTAAATGCACACCTAACCTATAGCCTAGATACTGATGTAACCGCAAAGTAATTGAATGCGTGTAAACAACGTTATAGCATTAATCGGATCCTTAACACATGAAACCCAATGTTTTATCTTTCATGATTTAGAAGCATACATTTATTATCAACTTTCTAATGTACTTTTCTTATCTAATTAGCTTCATTCTCTGGATATTCTTTGCTGAAAAGCATATCTAAATATGCTTAGAAGATGCTGATTGTTAGCTGAATATAGCTGCCTCCTGTGATTGTTTCACCGTGTGCATGGCTATTTCTTCCTTAAAATATATCTCAAGAAGGATTCAAATTAGGTAATTTAAGTACATTTGAATGTTTTGTCAAATTGTATTCGCTACCTCAATCATGAAAGTAAATGTTTGCGTATAGTGTCCATTGAAATACATTCGTATATGAAATTATTGTTCAATGAGCTTACCGTCAGATGAGAGTGGCAGGTTCCCGGTATCAATTCCTCCGATACCGACTACTTCCACCTCGGAGATGCTGGGCCGCAACATTTCCTCCCATCGGCAGTAATCGATTTCAAGGGCAGGTCCGCCACCGGTTCCTGCGGCATGTCGTGCCTCCAGACCTAACTTTTTTTTGAGTTCCTGTTTACAGTCCCGGTAGCGATGTTTGATAGAATCCATATCTCGGTTCCGGCCACCCACTGCATTGACTGCATTCCTGATCTCATTCCAGAGCCTCCTCTTGTCAGTCGGGGTTGTCTTTTGGTGCTGCAGCCTCCTATGCCTGGCCATATAGGCCTCTACGAGGGCCTCCTTCTCCTCCATCGTAAACCTCGCCTCCCTAGTCGCCTTGGCCTTCCCCTGTGATGATGCCCTCTGTTTCCCGGACTGTGAAGCCCTACTCTGACCGCCACTGGGCCCAGCCACTTGGTCATCTTGAACCAAGTGGCTGGGTCCACCCACCGCTTCCACCCCCGCTTCCTGCCCCCCTTCCTGCCCCCCTTCCTGCCCTGTTCCTCTCCCCCTCCCTCTACTCCCCCCTCTACCTGTCCCCTGCCTGGCCTCCATCTCTTCCCTAAACTAAACCCCAAATAATCAAACAAAAAGTGAGTGTGATTAAATGAAAGGGGGTCAAAATAAAGAACTAAAAAGACAAAAAAGGTGCTTAAAGTGTGAGAGGGATGTAAAAAAACAAAGAGGGTAAGGAGTATTTAAATAAATGAAAAGAAGAAGAAGACTAAAAGGAGGATATGTAAACTAAATGTAACTAGGGGATGGGTATGGGATGGGTATGGGGTATGGGATAAGAGTAAATGGGATGAAAGGGAATGGGACTACAAGGAATGGGGTATGGAGTGTAGTATGAGGGGGTAGGGGGTATGGAGTGTATGTAGTGTTATTGATAAGTGTATGTATGTATTGAATGTGTTTGCGTGTAAATGTGTTAAGTGTACAGAAAAATCACTCGCTCGCTAACTCACACTACTACTAATTCTCACTAACAAACACTCCCACTAACTCTCACTAACTACCAGTAACTTACGCTCCCACTAACAACTCTCACTAATAACTCCCACTAACTCACTCACGCTCCCACTAACAGACTCTCTCCCACTCCCACTAACTCCCACTAACTCACTCACTCTCTCACGCTAACACTAACTCACTCTCAAAAATTCTCAAACTCTCTAATCTTAAACCTCCAATCTCCAAAGACCCAACAGCAACACAGTCAAAGAAGCCCTGCTTGTGTGGTGCTTATATACCCTGTGTAAATGTTTAATGATGTACCAATTTCCATTGTAAATAGTGTTCAGGTGTGCTTTATTAGCAATTAATATTATTGCAATGTGTATTAAGTGTGTGAATTTGCGCATGCTCATTTAGAGTTGGTATTTGTGGAATGTGTAGAATGCGATGATGTCATAGTGGTCGTTTTCTCTTTCATTGTACAATAGTATTCTTTTTAAATGTGAATTTGCGATGGTGTGTTCTTCGTGAAGTGTTGTATATGTATGTTTGTCATAATATATAGTGATATTGAATGCGATTTTTTTTCTAGTGTATGTATATCTTTTTTAATCCTTGTTGTTATTTTTCGATTTTCCGCATCTTAAAGTATATGCGTATTCCCCGTATAAAATTTTATTACAAATTCCCCCGCTTGTGAATGTGTAATGCTTGTGTGCTTTGTTGATTAATTGTTGTTGTGACATTTGCGGCGTGTTATTGTTGCGCATGATGTGGTATGCGTCATATGACCGAGCTGTGCGTATTCTCGCGAGATCGAGTGTTAGGGGAAAAAAATCAATTTTTTGCCTTTCCCATTGATCTCTATGGGAGACTGTCTAACGCGGGCAGGATTACGCGTGTGACATACACGCGTTAAGAGCATCGTTAGATGGTCTTATTTGAACTCTAAATACCGGAGTCAAACAATGCCGTGCGTTAGACATAAAACACGCGTGGCGTTAGCAACCCATCTACCGCCGAACTCCAAATCTAGCCGTTAGAAATTTACCATATTTACTGCTATTTAGACATATTTCTATATATATATTTTTTCATGTCTCTTGAAATAAATATTTAAATGAATACAGCAACACATTAATTAATATTAAATAGATATTTATTAAACTGAACTATTGTTTTTTTTTTTTTTTTTTTTTAAATTGTTTAAAAAAAAAATTAAATATATTTTTTAATGAAAAATATTCAAAATAATTAACAACTGGCAATGACCATTAAACTCTATTCAGCTCCTCCTGCAGGGCCCGCACACAGCCCTGGAAACAATATCCAGCCCTTGGGCTAGCTCATGAAAAATCTCTGCCATGAAGGGCCCAGTTTGGGTGCCCTGATCTTGATCTAGAAAAAGACCAAAAGAACATTTGTTAGATAAATTCTTTATCAAGATACAATTTGTAAAACATATTATTTTTACTTACATTTAACTCTTGCCACCTCCTCCTCACATTCTGGCGGTGACAACGGCGGTACTTGAAAATCCCCCGGTACTTGGTCGTCTGTCAGAGATGAAGCACAATAATTAACAAATGTTAGTATGATCTATGACAACTCAAATATTATACAACGAATATTTCATTATAAACTATGAAAAATTTCCTATAGAAATTAGATTTTAAAATAAATACATAAAATGGACACACAAACCACATTTTTTCTTTCAGCTTTTATAAAGAGACTATAATGTTTTCAATCTTTATATATATATATATATTTTATAAATTGCTTCATTCTTCTATTATACTTTGATGAAAAGCATATCTAGATATTCTCCGTAGTTGCTGAATTTTTAAGTATCATAGATGCCTTGTATAATTGTCTCACCCATATACATTGTTATAACTTCAACAAAGGATATATATATATAGAATGAAGTATATTGATTATTAGTAAAACATTTTAAGCTTTTGGAATATTATAATCTCTATCTGAATCATGAAAGAAAATGTTTGTGTTTAGTGTCCCTTTAACCTGCATCCTGAAAGAATCTTGAAAAATAAACAAATTGTAATGTTAAATAATGCCAACATAGTATGAGAATTGAAAATTACCTTGGATATTAGGGACTTCCACATCTGTCCCTGAATCCTGACCACCCGCAAGGAGGTGAACTGGCAATGGGGGTGAGGAGCTCCTTGGCGTTTGCATGCAAACCGGCCTCATGTACCGGGGGATTCTCTCTCTTGAGCGCCTGCGATCTGTAAAAATATAAAGTTGTATGCACACATTAGATACAGGTTATATATTATTGGTGAGTGATGTATAGGCAGCTGCAATGCATGTAATCTTTATTCTTTCTGATGAAAAAAAAATAAAAATAAAAAAATAAAATATATATATATATATATATATATATATATATATACTTTATACATATATACATATATTTAGAGAGAGAGAGATATCAATATATATCTACATAGCTATCTATCTATCTATCTATCTATCTATCTATCTAGATTTATATTTATATCTATCTCTATATATGTGCAGTACATGTATATACATATATATCTATATATCTATTTATCTAAATATAAAATATATATATATATATTTAGATGGGGGTGGAGCCAGCATCCAAGCAAGGAGGATGTGTCAGAGAGCTCCTGCTGTAATTTATTTAATATAACGGCGAATTGGGACTAATCCTCTGCAATTTGCCCCAAAACTAGCCTTGCACTGACAGGATACTTATGTATATATTTTTTTTAATGTAATTATAACATATATTTGTTATTAATTCATGGGACACCAATATCATAGAATATAATTTCAAGCGACAATACAAACCTTTAACTTTTAATAAATTAACACTAAGCACAGTTATGTACTTTCAGAAGTCTGATTGAACATTCAATTGAAATCCATTTTCAAAATTACTACTATTAACCATTTTAATTATTTTTTTGTTATCTTTATTTTAAAAATAATTCATCTAGGCTGAGGAGCAAGATAAATTCAATTGAACCCCTCATGGAAAAGCACTATTTAATTGGTGATGTTCAATCAGCAAGGTCAACTCATGTTCTGATTAAAAATGGTCACAATTCATAAATTGAAATGTTTGATGTAAAATACAGATACAAACAGACTGATGACAATCTGAGAATGTGACTAACTTACAAAGTTGATTTAAATTGTACGCTCTATCTGAAGCATGAACAATAAAATTGTACACTCTATCTGAAGCATGAACAATAAAATTGTACGCTCTATCTGAAGCATGAACAATAAAATTGTACGCTCTATCTGAAGCATGAACAATAAAATTGTACGCTCTATCTGAAGCATGAACAATAAAATTGTACGCTCTATCTGAAGCATGAACAATAAAATTGTACGCTCTATCTGAAGCATGAACAATAAAATTGTACGCTCTATCTGAAGCATGAACAATAAAATTGATGTTCATTTTCACTTTAATCCTCAGATAAACTTTACTATTTGATATAGCAATGCACATGAGAAAGACAATCATATAATGATTCTGATTTAACAAATATGTTCCGGACCTGATCCGACAGTAAGCATCATGTCTGACAGACCTCGCTGAATGCGGAGAGCAATATGCTATCTGTATTTAGCATTGCACCAGCAGCTCTTGTGAGCTGCTGGTGCAACGCCGCCCCCTGCAGACTTGAGTTGGACACCAGCAGGGGGTGTCATATATATATATATTTGGCGAGAGATATCAAAATATATCTACATAGCTATCTATGTAGATATATACAGGGAGTGCAGAATTATTAGGCAAGTTGTATTTTTGAGGATTAATTTTATTATTGAACAACAACCATGTTCTCAATGAACCCAAAAAACTAATTAATATCAAAGCTGAATAGTTTTGGAAGTAGTTTTTAGTTTGTCTTTAGTTATAGCTATTTTAGGGGGATATCTGTGTGTGCAGGTGACTATTACTGTGCATAATTATTAGGCAACTTAACAAAAAACAAATATATACCCATTTCAATTATTTATTTTTACCAGTGAAACCAATATAACATCTCAACATTCACAAATATACATTTCTGACATTCAAAAACAAATCAGTGACCAATATAGCCACCTTTTTTTGCAAGGACACTCAAAAGCCTGCCATCCATGGATTTTGTCAGTGTTTTGACCTGTTCACCATCAACATTGCGTGCAGCAGCAACCACAGCCTCCCAGACACTGTTCAGAGAGGTGTACTGTTTTCCCTCCTTGTAAATCTCACATTTGATGATGGACCACAGGTTCTCAATGGGGTTCAGATCAGGTGAACAAGGAGGCCATGTCATTAGATTTTCTTCTTTTATACCCTTTCTTGCCAGCCACGCTGTGGAGTACTTGGACGTGTGTGATGGAGCATTGTCCTGCATGAAAATCATGTTTTTCTTGAAGGATGCAGACTTCTTCCTGTACCACTGCTTGAAGAAGGTGTCTTCCAGAAACTGGCAGTAGGACTGGGAGTTGAGCTTGACTCCATCCTCAACCCGAAAAGGCCCCACAAGCTCATCTTTGATGATACCAGCCCAAACCAGTACTCCACCTCCACCTTGCTGGCGTCTGAGTCGGACTGGAGCTCTCTGCCCTTTACCAATCAAGCCACGGGCCCATCCATCTGGCCCATCAAGACTCACTCTCATTTCATCAGTCCATAAAACCTTAGAAAAATCAGTCTTGAGATATTTCTTGGCCCAGTCTTGACATTTCAGCTTGTGTGTCTTGTTCAGTGGTGGTCGTCTTTCAGCCTTTCTTACCTTGGCCATGTCTCTGAGTATTGCACACCTTGTGCTTTTGGGCACTCCAGTGATGTTGCAGCTCTGAAATATGGCCAAACTGGTGGCAAGTGGCATCTTGGCAGCTGCACGCTTGACTTTTCTCAGTTCATGGGCAGTTATTTTGCGCCTTGGTTTTTCCACACGCTTCTTGCGACCCTGTTGACTATTTTGAATGAAACGCTTGATTGTTCGATGATCACGCTTCAGAAGCTTTGCAATTTTAAGAGTGCTGCATCCCTCTGCAAGATATCTCACTATTTTTGACTTTTCTGAGCCTGTTAAGTCCTTCTTTTGACCCATTTTGCCAAAGGAAAGGAAGTTGCCTAATAATTATGCACACCTGATATAGGGTGTTGATGACATTAGACCACACCCCTTCTCAAGTAGGCTTTCGAGCCTATACAGCTTGGAGTGAGACAACATGCATAAAGAGGATGATGTGGTCAAAATACTCATTTGCCTAATAATTCTGCACTCCCTGTATTTAGATGGGGGTGGAGCCAGCAAGCAAGAAAGGAGGACGTGTCAGAGAGCTCCTACTGTAATTTATTTAATATAACAGCGAATTGGGACTAATCCTCTGCAATTTGCCCCAAAACTAGCCTTGCACTGACAGGATATTTTCTACATCACTAGTAGACCCCTCCGCTCTATCACCGTGGCAGACTCCTCTCCTGATTGACTTCACCAGCTGGGAAATGCCCAGGTCTCTACAGCCTACAACAGACATGGCATCAGGGGAGGAGAAAGTCTTGTCAGCTATACATACAGCTCTACAGGAGTTAGCTATACAGATGTTGGCTGGGTTTGCTGACCTATCACTGTACCTAAGGTCTATTGCGACACAGCACAAGACCGTAGAGCATAACAAGATGAGAAACACCAATCTGCCAACTTGCAAAGAACAACCCTTTCTGCAAAGGGAACAGATCATGGGATCTATGGTAGACCTTCTTGCTGAATTACCCAGTGTCACTAATGGACCTATCCTACCCTGCAACGACCCAATTCCAGGGGATGTTTGGAGCAGAACACCATGTACTTAATTGCACATATGGAGCTCTCTACGAGTATTGGACAGGCGAACATACCTTTTGAAGTTTGGAGCCGGGAGAAGCCTTTGCCGCCAGACTACAGCAATGCAACTTGCGATCCCACATGTAAGCCTAGGAGAGGAACCCTCACTGAGTTATTTAGTGATATAGAGGCCCCACAGAGATACAGCCACATTATATATCTTGCATTAACTACTTTGGACAATTGCGGACTGCCTGATCATCCACCCCTACAAAATGGTAAACCAGCTTTTTGTCTCTCCATGCAAGGGTCGGCTGCACAAAGTGGGACACTACTTGAGCCTCATAGGAGAGACACCATACATCACACTGGTTTGCTACAGGGCCCCTTTGATACGGGTGGCTAACGTTAGTATCTATATGTCTGATAAGCATGACTAGATCGAGTGTCTGCATCACAATTGGACTACTTATTACTCTACAACTTAGTCTGTACATGGAGTTACTTAGCCATTTTAATAGCTCTGCCATCTCCTAACCAGACTTTTATTATTGGGGCATTTTAGTGAGAGTTAACTGTTTTGATAATAATCCCCATTTCATTATACTTGTTGCCAGTTTCATATATACACTGTTGGTTCGATATTGACCGCACATTTTTTTTTATGCAACTACCATGCTCTCCCCTAGAACTGTTCTGAGAATGCATCGACATTTGCACTGTATGTTAATATATTTTCTTGCATATACTGCTGAGCATTTCAGTTGTACGCTACATTTTATTTGTTCACTAGAATGGAGCTGAGGGGAAAGTAGATTAACTTTTAGGCTCATCTAGCTAACTTGAACATGGTGATACCTGTGAGTTTCTTGTTCGTGACACTAATATTTCCAATTACTCTCACACTCTACTCTCCATGAGATGCACCATAAATCTAAGTTCTTCACATATACTAGGGGATAGGTGCCTCCACACATTGTCATGTCTGTTATACAGTATGCCACCTTCCAATAGCTTGATCTGACTTACCCCATACTCTTACCTATCTTGGGCTCTTCCCTATCTAAGGGCTCTAGGCGACCAGTAGATAATACACAGTAGGGTTGGGTACCCATTGTCCTCATATCTGTTTCCAAGGTATCTTATATATTTCCATGAGGGGCATTGGAAGGCTAAATTTAAGAAATGAGTTAACACAGTAAAATCTATACACAATTAACTATCTCTCTCCAACCCATATAGTAGACTGATGATCAGCTCTACGAGATCTCTTAAAAGTCTCCATAGAAGCTCTTGTTTGTTTCCTGTTCAAGTTTTTAACAGTCTGCAACATGCAATTAGTTAATATCACCCCCCCCCCCCAAATCACACCATTCTCTATTTTTCTCCAATGGCACTATGATAAACTGGGACATCACTATGGACATCTAGCCTTATATTCATATTTATTAGCATGGATCATCATACTTATTATAATATAAGAGCTTAGTGGTTGTCCTCTTTTTATTCAATAGCAGATTATCATATGACAAATAACCACCAAAGGTTAACTAGAAACCAAGAGTAAACAATAATAGGCTTGACTTGGAAGATACATTTGTATATACCATATTTGCATAAATATGTAATTGTACTTTTTATGACATTAAAAAAATATAATAGATTTTCCTTTCATCTACTAAACCTAAAAGGTGGGAGCAGGGGTAGGTCAAAAATAATGTTTCATTCTTAAAGTTTGGAACCGCCATATTTAGTTGGTTTTCAGGCTTATGTCCATTCAATATCGCTGTTTTATAATTATAAGTGATTTTACTGCTTTTTACTATAACTGTGTTGGTTATGCAAAAACGGGGAATGGGTAATAAAATAAAATTATCGATCTTTTTAAATAAGAAAAATTTTGGTGTAGACTGTCCCTTTAACTGTTTTGTATTCAAAAGTTCAGAGGCCCAGGAGTATTTGTTAGTCTGGTATTCTGGCTGGATCCGTCCCCTCTACCCTCCTCATCCCTCATCTAGAGTGTCTCTCGCCCGCTGAATATCCCTTCCCCAAACACTATAAAGCCAAGCCCCCCTTGCCCCAATTCTTTTTTCTCTGTCAAACAGATAACCTAATGTACAGCATTGCGGGGTTCAGTTTTACTCTTTATATAATATAAATCGATTTACCATTATATCCTATACAAGATTCCTACAGACATACTAGCTCAATGTATTCAATACTATCACTCCCACTCACCAGTTCCATGTTGTTGTTTACTATCGCCTTTTTTAGATAGGTGGCATAATAGACTAAGATACTTACACTATAGGCACTGTATTCACATTGTTTCAAAGACTTCCAGAATGTATACCCAGAGCGTATATCACTCTTGTTTTTCAGTATATCTATACATTAAGAATGTATGTCTTATCATAATGTCATTTTTGTTTATTAGTGATTCTTGTATGTAACACTTTTTTTTTTAACATCCTCAATAATAAATAAATAAATATATATATATATATATATATATATATATATATACACACACACACACACACATATATACTGGATATATACTCTCTCTATTTAAATATGTATATGTACATACATATATCATTCTATTTTTTTGGTTTAAGAATATAGATAAATATATATACATGCATCCTATATATTTTTAACTATATGTATATGTATCTATCTATATGAGTAAACTTTATTGTATCATTGTTAATAATTATGATGGAGCACAAATTTTCATTCCAAAAATTCATTTTTATATCTGTTTTTCTGTCTTTATATATGTCTCCATAAATTAAACTATGTTGATAATCTAAGGATGAAATAAATTGTATTTCATTGACCCTCTACAGAAATTATGGGTTGGTGAATGAAATGAATTTTTGGGATGCAAATAAGTTAAATCCATAGAAAGGAAAAAAAATAAAGAAAAAAAGAGCCTGCTTGAAAAAAAATTAGATTATTATCAAAGAAATGTAAGGTATTTATGTAATACAATAAAATAAATATGATTAGCTTACAAATTCATTTCAAAATCATTTTTACTTTTAAAATAATTGCGTCATTTAAGTATCCATAATTTATAAGTACAATACACAATATACTTACATGTACGAACAAGCGCTCGCAATTCATTATAACTCTCTTGCTCACACCGTCTAAGGTCAGAAAACCTTCTTAGGCAGCTGCGCCTAGACCGGCGGATTTCCGACACCCTCTTCATTCTCCGCATCATCTTATAGATGATGTGGTCCCGATCCTCATACTGGATCCCTCTGAAACCACCTATGCACCGCGGGAAATAGCGGTTCATGCCGTAAACTAATATCAACAGTTCCACTTGAGTAAAAGGTTGCGCCATTCTTTACTCTCACAAATTCTGTACTCAAAAAAAAAAATCTGATTTTTTTTAAGTGCAACACAAATATACCAATGATAGAGAAATATGATTGGTTATTGCAAGTGTAAATAAAAATATTAATATTTGGTTGGCGGATTATATGTATCACATGTTCATGGTGATTAACATGTAATACAAACATTTAAAATAACATATAATACATGCGTCACTAATGACTGACTCAATAAATGGAAATGTATTTATCCAAAAAATAAAATACAAACATTTGATCATCGGATTTTCTGGATTCATACGTCGTAAGAGTATTATCAAATATTAAAAGATGCAATCCCTTTGTCGGACAAAAGCCCCCTCATAATCTTTGTGAAATGGTAGACAAGTCTGACGCCATGTAGACAAGGATGACACCTCGTAGACAAGGATGACGGATTCACCATCACTAAATAATTTCAATTGCGCCATAAATATATTTTTAAACATTCAATGATATTGTTTTAATGAGACATCAAGACCATAGTTATAGATCGCTGTTCGAGGATTATATTAAACAGGCGTCATCAATGACAGAATGTTAAATAAAATATGTCCTAATAATGTAAAAGTTTGTGATGATTGTATAATTGTATAATTGTTAACGGCTGATTGTCTAACTAGACAAGTATGACACCCTGTAGACAAGGATGACATCCTGTAGACAAGGATGACACCCTTTAGACAAGGATGACACCCTGTAGACAAGGATGACACCCTTTAGACAAGTATGACACCCTGTAGACAAGGATGACACCCTGTAGACAAGGATGACACCCTGTAGACAAGTATGATACCCTGTAGACAAGGATGACACCCTGTAGACAAGGATGACACCCTTTAGACAAGTATGACACCCTGTAGACAAGGATGACACCCTTTAGACAAGTATGACACCCTGTAGACAAGGATGACACCCTGTAGACAAAGATGACACCCTTTAGACAAGGATGATACCCTGTAGACAAGGATGACACCCTGTAGACAAGGATGATACCCTGTAGACAAGGATGACACCCTGTAGACAAGGATGACACCCTGTAGACAAGGATGATACCCTGTAGACAAGGATGACACCCTTTAGACAAGGATGATACCCTGTAGACAAAGATGACACCCTTTAGACAAGGATGATACCCTGTAGACAAGGATGACACCCTGTAGACAAGGATGACACCCTGTAGACAAGGATGACACCCTGTAGACAAAGATGACACCCTTTAGACAAGTATGACACCCTGTAGACAAGGATGACACCCTTTAGACAAGTATGACACCCTGTAGACAACGATGACACCTTGTAGACAAGGATGACGGATTCACCGTCACCAACTAATTTATATTGCGCCATAAATATATTTTTAAACATTCAATAATATTGTTTTACTGAGACATCAAGACAACAATTATAGATCGCTATCATTTTAGGATTATATTAAACAGGCGTCATCAATGACGAAATTATATGAAAGATTTCCTAATACTTTAAAAGTTTTTGATGATTGTATCATTGTTAACGGCTGATTGTATACGTATTACCTATCTATAAAAGGAAATTTAAAATGGAGTATATTGACCTATGCTTTTAAAAGAGCTATAGGTTTTATTCTATTTGTTATATTTATTTACTTGCTGCGACATCTGTGTACTTTTGTTTTGTTATGTCTGTGCCTAGGAAGACAAAGTCTGGACGTAGTGTCCAGTTTAATTTTGAGCAGAACAAAGTTTTAGTCACCATTGTTTTAGAGCACTATGATTTTATTTATGGTTTCAAAGTCCAAAAGACCTCGCTCTCCAGAAAAGAAGAGATCTGGAGAGCGATAGCTGGCAGTGTATCCTATGAAGGGAATGATCCCAAAATGGTGGTGCACTGTAAGAAAAGATTCTCAGACATCAAGAGAATCTTAAAGGCCAAGCTGGCCATGGAGAAGCAGTCTGCACGTATGACCTGTGGTGGCGCGCCATATGTGGCTGAACTATCGGAGTATGAGGTTCAGCTGAGGGAGAAGCTGGGAGCAAACATGACGCTCGGTCTGGATTTGGTGGGGCATGATACTGACGAGTTGGCAGGTAATATTCTATTACATGCGTTATTGATGTTGCACATGTTTTTTGTTTTGTATTGTTTTTCTTTGAAATGTTTATTAAAATTATGATGTGCAATAACATTGATAATAATATTTTATTTCATGTATTTTGTTTAAGCATCTACCAGTGCTGCAGCTGCTGCTGCTGCAGTTCCAGCTGATGATGCTGCCATGGCTGGAGTTAGACCCTATTGCCCGTCAGTATCCACACTGAATCCAGCCACAGCTTCTCCTCGGCCGCCACACACCTGGACATTATGTGAAGCACCCCTGATGGAGCAAGCATTGGCCGTTCTACATGTATGTTTTTTATTATTCCTTTGCTTTTAATTAAATTGTTCTTACTTGTATGATTGTTAACATTTCTAAATATGTATATTCTATTTTCATTATACAGCTGAGGTCCGAGGGGCTTTGGGACCCCCTCCAAGATCTACGATCTCCTCCTCAGGTAACAAAAACAAGATCAAACATGAATGTTATGTGTGCTCACATTATCAGGATTGTCAATAGCTCAATGTGAAAGTTAAATTTGTATTAATGAAGAATATCACTTTCATAAACATTAATGTGAAATAACATAGATTGTTTAGATAATCTCTCATTTCCTAGTATTTCAAAGAATAGGAGATGTTAGTTCTCATTTACATAGAACATTTATTTTAGATACACATACGGAAATGTAACTATTGTTAAATTGAAATATTTTTAATATCTTTAGTTAGCCATAAATTTACAGGGACATGAAACAAAAACCCTTATTCAGATAGAGCATGCAATTTTAATCAATGGTTCAAATATAGCATACAATTAAGCTTCAAATTCAAAAATGGAAAAAACACACCTTTTTCTAACTTTGACCCCCAAAATCTGTTACACATCTACAACCACCAAAAAACAACCATGCTAAATAGTTTCTAAATTTTGTCCTGAGTTTAGAAATACCCAATGTTAACATGTTCTTTGCTTTTTTTGCAAGTTATAGGGAAATAAATACAAGAAGCACTTTGCTATTTCAAAACCACTTTTTTTTCCAAAATCAGCGCAAGTTACATTGGAACCCTGATATCTGTCAGGAATACCTGAATATCCCTTGACATGTATATATATATATTTTTTAAAAGACATCCCAAAGTATTGATCTAGGCCCATTTTGGTATATTTCATGCCACCATTTCACCGCCAAATGCGATCAAATAAAAAAAAATTGTTCACTTTTTCACAAACTTTAGGTTTCTCACAGAAATTATTTACAAACAACTTATGCAATTATGGCATAAATGGTTGTAAATGCTTCTCTGGGATCCCCTTTGTTCAGAAATAGCAGACTTATATGGCTTTGGCATTGCTTTTTGGTAATTAGAAGGCTGCTAAATGCCACTGCGCACCACACGTGTTTTATGCCCAGCAGTGAAGGGGTTAATTAGGGAGCATGTAGGGAGCTTGTAGAGTTAATTTTAGCTTAAGTGTAGTGTAGTAGACAACCCAAAGTATTGATCTAGGCCCATTTTGGTATATTTAATGCCACCATTTCACCGCCAAATGCGATCAAATTTAAAAAAAACTTAAATTTTTTCGGAATTTTAAGTTTCTCACTGAAATTATTTACAAACAGCTTGTGCAATTATGGCACAAATGGTTGTAAATGCTTTTCTGGTATCCCCTTTGTTCAGAAATAGCAGACATATAGGACTTTGGCGTTGCTTTCTGGTAATTAGAAGGCCGCTAAATGCTGCTGTGCATCATACGTGTATTATGGCTAGCAGTGAAGGGGTTAATTAGGTAGTTTGTAGGGAGCTTGCAGGGTTAATTTTAGCTTTAGTGTAGAGATCAGCCTCCCACCTGACACATCAGACCCTCTGATCCCTCCCAAACAGCTCCCTTCCCTCCCCCACCCCACAATTGTCCCCGCCAGTACTAAAATAAAAGTTTTTTACATTTTTTATTTATTTTAGCATATTTACATATGCTGTGGTGTAGCCCCCAACCTCCCTGATCCCCCCCAAAACAGCTCTCTAACCCTCCCCATCTGCCTTATTGGCGGCCATCTTGGGTACTGGCAGCTGTCTGCTATTATTTCACAGTCAAAAAAGTGTTGTTTTTTTAAATGTACACTACTGTTACACCAGATATGAGTGGTGGCACTGGGCAAGTGGGCACAGCTGTGATCCTGACACACACGCTGGCAGGCAGGCAACTGCAATTAGATTACACAGGAAAAGAAGAAAAAAAAAAGCAGACTGATGTTCTAGCCCTAAAAAGGGCTTTTTGGGGCGCTGTCCTTACAGCAGATATCAGATGAGTCCTTCAGGACTGTAGTGGACACTGAACACACTAGCCTAGCTATTGATTTCCCTATTAAATCAGTAGCAGCTACACTGTCCCTCCACTCACTAAGAATGCAGCTTCCAAATTAATCTAAAATGGATGCTGTCCAGGAGGTGTGAGGGCCTGGGAGGGAATGTCTGCTGCTGATTGGCTGGAATGTGTCTGCTGACTGTGAGGTACAGGGTCAAAGTTTACTCAATGATGACGAATAGGGAGCGGACTGAACATCGCATATGTTCCCCCGCCGCGGCGAACGCGAACATGCTATGTTCGCTGGGAACTATTCGCCGGCGAACTATTCACGACATCTCTAATTTTTAATGATTCTCTTGTTATCTTTATTTGCAAACCATGAATGTAAGCTTAAAAGACAGCACATTTTTGGTTCAGCACCTGGGTACCGCTTGTTGATTGTTGTCTAAATGTAAACATCCAATCAACAAACGGTATACATTTGCTGAAACCAAAATGTGCCTGCTTTTAATATTACTTTCTATCTATTTTCAAAGAAAGATAACAAGAGAACTAATAAAAACTGATAATAGGATTAACTAATAATGTTGATTAAAATGTCATGATCTATCTGAATAATGAAAGTTTTGTTCTTGCTAGACTATCCCTTTAATGATGATTGAACATATTTGAATTTACAGTCCTTTGCAACTTCAAATAAATGAAAGGTTTGGATAATCACCTGTGTATTGCATGACGATTCTTTGAGGCCTATTTAACTAATGTCTGTCGGACATGATCCGACAGTGCGGATCATGTCTGACAGACATAGCTGAATGTGGAAAGCAATACGTTCTCAGAGCTCAGAACAGGCAGACAGGGTTATGGAGCAGCGTCTTTAGACCGTTCGTTGCTTCAAAACTGGTGTTTCTGCAGAGTCTGAATACTCGCCAGAAACACGGCCCCATACGGAGCTTGATAAATGGACCTCTCTCTCTCTCTCATTTATTAATCTACAAATGGAGATGGAGATAACAAGTTTATTGCAAGCATGCAGGCAGTTATAATCAGCTGTATAAAGAACGCTGCTCCATACCCTTGTCGCTATTCACCACAATCGAGTATGATCTTGTTTATTGACCCCCCTCTGCTGACGGGCCATTGTCCGTGACTCTGAAGGGGCATTCTCTGCATTTAGTGAGGCATGGCGGACATGATCCACACTGTTGGATCATGTCTAACAGACCTAAGATAAATAGGCCTATAATATATTTTCAGCACAATACCATTGTCACTACTCAAGCTTCTCACACCATTAGTGGTACTTGTAATCATGTCATTGATTAATAAACAGTCTAAACAGATTTAGAAAATGTTCAATTAAGAAAATGTATGTGTTGAAAATGCTGTTGTATGGTGAATAATTTAATACAATGATGAATATGATATATGTTTTATAATATGCCCCTTTAAAATTAAAAATGCATATCAACATTTGTATTTATTTTATCCATTTAAGATAACCTAAACTATACAAATCATTAATGTTAAAATACAGTGTCTTACAATTTCAATCTTGATATTATTTATTTAAGATATATGTTTAATATCATATGCATTTAATCCTTTAAATTACATTAAGTTACATAACAATATATATTTATTTTTTTATTTTTTTAGATATTGAACATGCATTTGAGGTTTCAGAGGAGATCGACTGTTGTCTTCGAGTGATGAGAGATCTGACGGAGGAGTCATCCCTGGGAGAGACACAATATCCTGAATCCCAGGAACAGGGAATCTCCCAGATATGGAATCTCTCATCCGTTCTTCCCCTCCTGACCCAGAAGACACAGCTGCTCTGGACCCTGGTGCCCCTCCTGCCCCTGTTGGTCATGCCCCATCAGCTCATGGCCATGCTGATCCTGGCCACAAACTGCCTCCCATCAATGATGAGGAGGCAGTTGTGGAAATGTTAATTCTGGCCAGGCAGTACCGGGAAGATCACCATGATTTGCATGGGGTATTAAGATTATCTGTTGAGCAACATGGGCAGATAATAGAGAGGGGCATTACAGTAGATAGGGAAATATTAGATATAGAGAGGGAAAGGTTGAGGATATAATCAGCTAGAATAGATTTAGAGAGGGAAAGATTTGAATATGAACACCATAGGGATAGTGCAAGATAGTGCAAGATTTATTTATGAAAGGCAGAGGGATAGTGATAGATTAAACTTTGATAGGGAAAGATTAGAATTAGATAGGGACAGGGCAGCTGAAGAGCAGTTAGAACGCCAGTGCCCGGAGAGGGCAGACGAAGACAACAGGGTTTTTAATTGACAATTGTTTTTAACTTTTGGGAGAAGGGGAACAAGGGAGAGATCACCCCCCCCCCCTCTCTCCATCACCCAAAAAAAAATATTAGGGTGTTTTAATTTGCTCATTTTGTTAAGGTTTTTAATATGCTCATTATTTTTAAGATTAGTTTTATTATGTATGTTCTTCTTTTTATTTGTAATTTGTATTTTGTATTTGTTTTATTATGTCTATCTGTATGTTTTTATGTTTTTATTATTTTTAATTAAAAAATATGGATTTAATATTTTTTAATTATTAATAAATGTTTTTATGTTGTTAATATTTTTAATAAAAAAATATGGATTTAATATTTTTTAATGATTAATAAATGTTTTTATGTTAATATTTTTAATAAAAAATATGGATTTAATATTTTTTAATTATTAATAAATGTTTTTATGTTGTTCATATTTTTAATTAAAAAATATGGATTTAATATTTTTTAATTATTAATAAATTTTGTTATGTTTTTTTTTTAAATAAATAAAATATTTCATAATTATCAATAAATGTGTTTGTTATTACTTGAGTCACACGTTACAAATGACTAATGTTCAAATTCAATGCAGGTGTAAGATATTATCTATTCTTATTATTAAAGGTTAAATTTAATAAACATATTTAGATAGAATATTGAAATTAAAATATAATATTGAGCTTTTGGATAAACAACTCAATAAGAATAAAGGTTACCTGAATCAATAATTATAATATTCATCGTTAACATGTGATATTCATTTATATGTATCTTTTCTTAAATTGTGTAAATTTAATCATTTTTACAATTAAAAAAAAGGAAAGTGAACACCAACAACCAAATTATTTTTTTTAAAAATGGAGCATTTAACGTGACAATTAACCGTATTTGTTTCTTTCATGATTCAGATTGAGCATTCAATTTTAAACAACATTCAAATTTACTCCTATTATCAATTTTCACTTGTTCTCTTGATATCTTTATTTGAAAAACAAAGTCCATAACCTTGGACAGAACTTATTTATTGGTGGAGAATGTACGCAAATCAACAATAACGAACCAGGTAGTTCAACAAAATGGTCCGGAATCTAAAGTTAAATACATAACTAACTCATAATTGTACATCAAAGATTAAATAAATTATCAAAGTTTTAGTTAACCCATTTAGACAAATGGTACAAGCACAGGTACCTTGGCAATGTTCTTTAAAATAAACTGTCCCCCTAAAACTGACAATGTAAGCTATAAATCCAACCAATATGTGAAGAAATGAAGGGTGCACATGTAAATAAAACTTATATTTCTCAATATTTAATATATAAGAGTGTGAAGAAGAGAGAGAGATTGTGGGAAAGAGAGATAGAGAGAGAGAAAAATTGTGAGAGACATTGAGAGAGAGATTGTGAGAGAGATTGAGAGAGAGGGAGAGAGAGAGATTGAGAGAGAGAGAGAGAGAGAGCTTGAGAGAGAGATTGAGAGAGAGATTGTGAGAAAGAGAGAGAGTGGTTTAGAGAGAGAGAGAGAGAGAAAGAGATTGAGAGAGAGATTAAGAGAGAGAGTGGTTTAGAGAGAGAGAGAGAGAGAGAGAGAGAAAGAGATTGAGAGAGAGATTAAGAGAGAGAGAGATATTGAGAGAGATTGTGAGAAAGAGAGATTGAGAGAGATATTGTGAGAGAGAGGTTGAGAGAGAGAGATTGAGAGAGAGATTAAGAGATATAGAAGCTTACAAATAACAACAGAGTCAAGTGTAAATCTCAATTTATTTTTTATTTAATGAGATTTTATTAAACATGTGTTTCATCCACTTTACATTGAACAATTGCAACATTTGCCAAAATGAACCACTTTCAATCAATGGCTTTACAATGATATACAATATCATTCCTTGAAACGACAATATTTGCTCAACAGTAATCCAAAATATATTAGCTTTTGGATTAAAAATAATAATGTAAAGTAAAGAAAAACACAAATAAAAACTGTATGTTGCACAATAAACTTTATTGCCCAAAAGCCGCCTCAGAAATTATTCCAATACTTATATTTATCCTTAATATTCACATTAATTAAAATGAAGTTTCACATTTCATCAAAGTTGGTTAACAAAAGAAATTAGTAGCAAGATCCAAAAGAATATTAGTTTGGGTTATAGGCTAATTTTTCTTTTTTAGGGTTGTTCAACTGGTATCAATCTGGCAGTTCTGGTCAACTTTGCTCTCAGGTGAACAACCCAACAGGGTTTTTTATTATACCAATCATCCCACAATTAAAATAGCCAAAGCAAGCGTAATGCGGAATTGGTGTTGGGGTTGACTATATACACTGGGTCTGTGTTGTTGACAAGTGTCAGCGAATTGAGCGAAAGTCTAGCATATCATACCTAATTCTTTCTCACCTATAGGCAGCTAAGTGAAATCGGGATAAATGCAAACCAAGTGTTATAAACAAATTAGAGAGGAATAGGTGTGAACATCACGACAGTCACTTTAAAATTAAAAATTTATAGGCTAATATACAGTACAGGCAATTGTGAGAAAGCATCAGCTGCATATAAAAGTAATCACAGTGATAGGAAGTGGTTAATCCCATACATGGGAGTTCCACCTGACACCCCCCCCCCCCCCTTCTCACACATCTTACTGGAGCGAAATCGAGCCAAAGAAAACAGAGAGCGATACAAGCTCAATAGGTGGAGAAAAAGGAGTGGCTATTGTGTCAGGATTGTAAATAAACACTTAGTCAGTACGAACATCGGGGACAAAGAGCAGCTGTTGCCTATGTTTAAATTTTGGTGATAGATAGCATTTTACTAGCGGTCAGAAGGATAGGCTCTTTTAGCTACAGCTAGGCTAACTCAACAAATAAGAATAGCGGCTACAAACAATGCTCCGATCAGCCACGTATTAACAAAATAAAGCACATGAAATAAAGGTACAGTTTTGTTTACATAAATGTTCTAAATTAGCAAGGGGCTGAGAACAAAGTAATAATTGAGAATCTCTGAATACAGTACTCAACACACTATGGGTGGTAATCCATTAAACCATTTAGATTACTTATTTGTATCAGTTTTTTTTTTGCCTCTAGTAATAAAACGGTTAATAATACAATCACAGGTGTCTTGGTAAAAATTATAGAAAGTTACCATTGGTTGAATGGGGTGTATGCGTGAACACCTCAACCAATTGAATCACAGAGGAGGGTTTTTAAACTGGAATCTCAAAAACAGTTTTTAAGCAGTCTAGGATTAAGGCAGACACTGAAACAGGTCAGCCTTTTTGCTTTCTGTTTTTTCAATTGTTTCTTTTCACTCTTACCCTGGGGGTTAATTAACCCTTTTGTTAATCAATAAAGTTTGGCTTTTTAACTCGCTTTTTGGTGCTCCTGACAACTTTCTTTACTGGACATCTGCCTGAATATAGTCTGCTCGAGCTTGGACTCCCAGAGCATCATGCTCTAGGAATGGGTCTATGTACTGACCATACTCCTGGTTATCCAAGCTCTCCAGATCTATATCCAGAATTTTTAGGGCAATATTATGCAACATACAGCAAACCATAAAAATAAAAGACTTTGGAGGGGGCGTACTGAAGAACACCATCAGAGAAGTCCAAGCAGCAGAAACGGCTCTTCAGTACGCCAAAGGTACGCTCGATCACGGATCTTGTTGCAATGTGTGCACGGTCGTAGCGGACCTCTTCCACTCCGTTGGGGTTTTGGACGGGCGTGAACAGCCATGGAAGACACGAATATCCAGAATCACCTGCATAAACAAAATAGACATTTCCAGGAGGGCCAAATGGCATTTGGCCCTCCTGGAAGCGTTGGTATATGGCCGAATTTCGGAGGATGAAGGAATCATCATTGCAGCCAGGGAGTCCAGATCGAACACTCATTATCCTCAACCTGGTGTCACAGATGACCTGGATATTCAGCGAGTGGTTGAATTTCCTATCCCGGTAGGACTCCTCTTGACCACTGGGAGGCTGCACCAAGACGTGGGTGCAGTCTATGGCCCCCAATACCCTTGGCAATCCAGTTCTAAGGTAGAACTGGAGCTTGACAGCATGCCACTACTCCGGTGTATTTGGGAAGTGGACATGATGGGCTAGGCGTTGGTGCAAAGCATCCAGGACAACCTTCAGATGATGTGAGAAGGTTGCCTGGCTCATACCAATGCCTAGACCTGTCACAACCTGGAATGACCCAGTTGCCAAGAAATAGTGGACCGCGAGCAATTTAACCATCCAAGGGATTGCCCTAGTTCTTCCAGTGAGTGGCTCGAGAGAGTCTGCGATCTCAACATAGAGCCTCTCAATAGAGGCCCTATCCAGTCAAAATTGACGGACCACCTCTAGGTCACTGAGGGCATGGAGCCCAATCATTGGGTAGAAAACCCTTGGCACTTGCTGGTGTCTTCCTTGTCGCACCGCATCCATCAACACCCGTCTTGCCCGGCATCTCCTTAGTAAAAGAACAAACTGGACAGCATTGAGGATGTCCATTCTCAATGCTCCACCAAATAATAATGAAATACAGTGATTGAAGAGCCCCTTTTATAACGCCTAGTTTCACAGATGTAAACATTTTCAGTAATTGAATAAATGATGCGCCAAACATTACCTAACAAATGACTTGCAAATTTTGATTACTTTCGCGTCATTTTACGCGCAATTAAATTGACTAATTTATTTTAAAAAATGGGTTTGTGTTATTTCTTGCGTCATTTGACGAGCACGATGGGATGTCCAAATGAATATCTGATTCAGCCATCCAGGTGTGTTTATCAGCTGTTAGAAATGCAGGTGTGTTTGTGCAATTAACAAAATTAATTATGAAAAACACATGAGTATTTGGCTCTAGTTTCAATGTTATTTCTGATTTTCTGTTTGGATGGCAGCATTATGAAGGTTAAAAAGGTCATTGATTACTTTGTTTTTAAGATTAAATATTAAATAAAGTGTTGTATTGACATTTGCAAACCTAAGTAACAAAAAGAAGTGAAATATTGTTTGATATCCTTTATGTGATTCCTAATACCATTTTAAATTCATTTCAATGTATTTTGAAAGCGCAAAGTTAAAAAAGTGACATAAATGTAGCAAAGCACAATTTTCAAGGGCATTTTAGAACCAAAAAAAGGTCACAGCAACTGAATGAAAACTGTGACATTATTATAAAAGTAATATGAGTGACTGACCTTTTAAGCCTCCACAATGCTGCCATACAAACATAAAATCAGAGTTCATGTCATGCCTATGTAAATATGCAGCTGTTATGCATAATTAATTGATAGCCTAATTTGTATTGTGCATAATTAATAGATAGGATAATTTGTATTGTGTATAATTAATTGATAGCATTATTGCTGTGCAGTGTTTTCATTCTTTTGCTATCCTTTGTGTGAATATGCTTTTCAATTTTAAAATCTACTTAATTGCTGTGCAGTGTTTTCATTCTTTTGCTATCCTTTGTGTGAATATGCTTTTTTTTTTAAATCTACTTAATTGTTGTGCAGTGTTTTCATTCTCTTGCTATCCTTTGTGTGAATGTGCTTTTCTTTTTAAAAATCTTTTAAATTACTTTGGAGTGTTTTCATTCTCTTGCTATCCTTTGTATGAATGTGCTTTTCTTTTTAAAAATCTTTTAAATTGCTGTGCAGTGTTTTCATTCTTTTGCTATCCTTTGTGTGAATATGCTTTTCTTTTTAAAAATCTTTTAAATTGCTGTGCAGTGTTTTCATTCTCTTGCTATCCTTTGTGTGAATGTGCTTTTCTTTTTAAAAATCTTTTAAATTACTTTGGAGTGTTTTCATTTTCTTGCTATCCTTTGTATGAATGTGCTTTTCTTTTTAAAAATCTTTTAAATTGCTGTGCAGTGTTTTCATTCTTTTGCTATCCTTTGTGTGAATATGCTTTTCTTTTTAAAAAACTTTTAAATTGCTGTGCAGTGTTTTCATTCTCTTGCTATACTTTGTGTGAATGTGTTTTTCTTTTTACAATCTTTGAATTACAGGAAGGGAATGGTATTTATAATAAGGTATACATATTTAATAATGCTTTACATTGAGTTTTATTAGGTGATTTGCTTCACTCTAGCAGCATCGAATATAAGATTTCTGTTTTCCAATTCCCATTGACTAATATAGCATCCCCAACCTATAAGGCGGCGGATTAAAAACTGGTACGCTGCGTCGGATAAGACGCAAGCGTAAGTGGTCATTTTTTGATAACTTTGAAAAATATTCCAATTGTGTCGAATAACACGGCGAATGCACACAATTCAGCGACATTTCCAGAGGTTTTCTATTCGCAGCGATCTGCGTCGAATTGAGAGCGCCGGGTCGTATGTTACGTCACAAAATTCTAATTCTTCCGATCTTGACACTTTGATAACTACGGCGATGCAATCTTGCGACAAGTACGATGCAGAATTCTGCCGTATTTTCAGTTGACGCTTTGATAAATAGAGGCCCAAAAGACATATATTCACATATGGCTTAACTTAAGTTGATGTACATATAAGAAAATATTCATTGTCTGCCAACATCAATATATGTACAGTATCATATTTGGTAGTGTGATTATGTACGGTTATTAAAAATGCATAGTTAAGCTCAATCTTGGAAATAATGTGATTGTACGTTAAGGTAGGTATTCTTAGTAAGCGATATTATTACTAGATAATACTTATAAATTAGCTGTGTCACAAAAATGAACCATATCCATCTTGTTCATTCAAACCATTAGGTGTTAGGGTATTGAGCCAAAAAAATCCACCTACATTCAGCCTGTAGCAACATGGTTTCAATGTTTCCACCTCAAATGCCAGGTTTTATTACCTGTAGTACAGATACAGTACTTTAAATCAGGTTTGGTTCAATGTTTTTTAATATAGTGTCTTGCTACAAAGGTAAGGTTTTTGTTCTCTTTTTTGTCACTTATACAATTATTGATGTTATTAATGTGTTCACCCAATCTTGTACTTAATTCTCTTGTCGTTATTCCTATATACCTTTTGCCACAAATGCAGAGGAGACAATAAACAACATTTTTGGTTCTGCAATTCACAAATCCCAGCATCCTTTTGGTATTACCAGTCAAAGTAGTGAATTCTCTTTCATTGTGAATAAATCTACAGAAACTACATGAGCCACATGTATATGTGCCACATATATTTCTGGTACTTGGATTTTTGCTAGTTTATTCCCAATTCTCCAACTTGTGTTGATTTTTCCCCCAATAATTATGGAGAGATCTTTGTCAGATTTCAAAATGTTGCAATGTTTGTTTAATATATTGCTAATGGTTTTGTGATCCTCATTGAATACAGTAACAAACCTAATTTCATTATAGGGGGTCCCCAATTTCTTTTTGGGAATCAGTAAATCATCTCTTTGGGTTCTTCTAGCTCTCTGGTATGCTTTGCGAATTTCCCCACGAGTATACCTTCTGGCTATCAGATGTGATTTTAGTTCTTTGGACCTTTTGTTAAATACCATAAGGTCAGTACAGTTACTTCTAAGTCTAAGGAATTCTCCTGTAAGGTTTGCTTTTTTGGTTTGAGATGTGTGACAACTATCATATTGTAGGATAGAGTTTGTTGCCGTATCCTTTCTGTAGAGATCAGTTTTAAGTAGATTTTCTTCACTTTTGTAAATCATAATATCTAGAAATTCCACTCTCTCCTTACTTAGATGATATGTAAGTTTTAAGTTCATGACATTATTATTAAGTAGGGTTATAAATTCCTTGAACAGATCTTCACTACCTGTCCATATTATAAACAGGTCATCTATGTACCAACACCATAAGCTAATGTGTGTGGTGTAGGTGAACATATTTTCATGGAATACATATTCTCTTTCCCACCAGCCTAGATATATATTGGCGTAGGTGGGTGCACATGATGACCCCATAGCGGTGCCCCGTATTTTGTAAATTGTCGTTAAAGACAAAATAGTTGTGTTTCAAAAACGAAGCTGAGTAAGCTCAAAATAAATTCATTCTGGTCTGATTTATCACTTGATTGCATACTCAAGAAGTATTTGACAGCTTCACATCCAAAATTGTGCTTAATGGAAGTATATAGTGATTCCACATCACAAGTGATAAGTACCGATTCTTTTTCTACAGACAGCTCATTAATTTTACTCAAAATATCCATTGTGTCCCTAGTAAATGATGTTAAGTACCACACTATGTCACACAAGTATAGATCTAAAAATCTACTTGCCTGTTCACATAAGCTATTGATGCTGGACACAATGGGTCTGCCAGGAGGTTTCTTTTTATTCTTGTGGACTTTTGGTAGAAGGTATAGGGTAGCCACTCTTGGGGCTTTAACCTGGAGGAATTGCCACACGTTCTGACTGATTATATGTTTAATTTTAGCATTATTGATCAAGAGGTTATATTCACTCAGAAATTGTGTGGTAGGATTAGAAAATAAGAGTTTAGAACACTGTCTATCACTGTTGTTTTTTTGCTTCTAAGACATAGTCCTCTTTGTCACAAATCACTATATTTCCCCCCTTATCCAAGGGCTTAACCAACACATCTTCCCATGAGTTAACTTCCTTTAATGCTTGTGATTCATCTTTAATAATATTGGTTGTTTTGGTCTCTTTGATCTTTAAAAAGTCTTCCATTACCATTCTAAGGAAAACTTCAATTTGGGGAGCCTTATTTAGGGGTGGCATATATTGGGATTTGATTTTGATCTTTTTGTCTAGAAAAGTTTCTATTTCAGGAGGATCAGTTTCCTCACTTTCATTCCACAAGTCTATAAGAGTGTCTAATGCACGTAGTTCATCAGTCATACTATCTTCATGTGTGTTGTACATTTTCTTGAGGGCTAATTTCTTGCAGAACAGATGCAGATCTTTTATTAATTTAAATTTATCAAGAGTGGGCGTGGGAGAGAAAGAGAGGCCTTTAGATAAAATCGATTTGTGGATGTGAGTAAGGGTTTTCTAGGAAAGATTAATTATTTGTAGTTTATCATCTACCATTTGGGTCTTTTGCCCCAATCTTCCCTCCTCCTGTATCCATTCTCTGTTCTGTAACCCCATCTCGATCGGTCTCTCAGGTTCCTGGTTCCCCCCCTTTACCTTTCCCCTTCTTGTAGGTCTGTACTTCTGCCTAAAAAACTGTTTCTATTAGGTTGAGTAGTACTTTTTTCAGAATCACTGTGACAAAACCAATCTCGCCACTGTACATTGGAGGGCCTGTTATGGAACATTCTTTGGGCTGGAGGTACATGGGCTTAAGGATACCCAGAGACTGCATGGAAATATGGAATTTTATATGCTGGACACCCCATGTACTTTCATAACTCTGTCTTATGTCTATGTCACCCTGCATCCATAAATACAGGATGGGTACAGGGTGTGAGTGCCCCTTGTGGGAGCAATTGTGACTCTATAAGCCAAGTGGGCATAAAAGACTTTATAGCTAATAAGAACTGTTCCTATATTCTGTAATAAGATGTATTCTATGTATGTTTAAGATCTGATTGTGTCTCAGGAGTCTGTCTGGGTAAACTGATTGTGTCCTTGTGTGATTATGTTAACTAGACTGCCCAACATCAGATTGTCTGAGTAAACGTTCTTCCCTAGTTAATTAACTTAATATGTTAATCTGTTTTACCTGTGAATAGACAATTGTTTGATGCATTGTTCATATGTTTGCTTTACTGTTAAACCAATGCCCTTTGTAACCTGAAGCCAGGGTGTATAAATCTGTGTGCTGCCTTCAAATAAAGCGTATATTCTGTTTAAACCTGAAAACTGGCTGGTTTGTGAATTGCTGATTCCCTATGCAGGACGTTGTTCCCTGGTATTAACCCTTGGTACACTGTTGGTACCGTAACTTTGGTGGCAGCGACGGAATGAACCTTATCGCCCAGAAGAGCAACTACACAAGCCAGTAACCTCAGGAAGAGGGGGATTATTACAATACTGACTAAGATGGAAAAGAGAAAAGTAAATTTTGCAGCTTTTAAAAACTTCCTGGAAACAGAAGGAGAGATTGATGGGTACCTTGCGGATTTTGAGAGGCAATGTGCACTACACAAGGTACCCGCAGAGGACTGGGTCACGATATTATCTGGAAAATTATCCGGCCGGGCCAGAGAGGCTTTTCGGGCCATTCCAGATGAGGAAGTCAGGGATTATAATACTGTAAAAGAGGCTCTGCTCTCCAGGTATGCGGTTACACCGGAGGCATACCGGAGACGGTTCAGAGACACTGTTAAATTAGCTGGAGATTCCTACCTTGAGTGGGCATGTAAGGTGCACCGCACAGCAGCTCACTGGATAGCGGGGTGCCAAGCCATATCTGGGGAAGAGGTGCTGCAGCTATTCCTGTTGGAACATTGCTTCGACAAATTACCCGCAGGAGTTCGAGAGTGGGTTCGGGACCGTAAACCCTCCACCCTGCAGGAAGCGGCTCGCTTGGCAGATGAGTATACGGATGCCCGCAAACTGGACATTGCTACCACTAAGCCCCCTGCTAGAGTGGAGTACAGACCCCCAGTCACCCCAGCAGCTGCCAGTTACCAAACCCCGGCGCACCGCTATACCACACGGCCTCCGGCCACGAACTACCCTCAGAGAGCCCTGTTCAATTCGCGGGGCTACTCACAACCTATTCGGTGCTTTAGATGTAAGCAACTAGGGCACAAAAGACCAGAGTGTCCCCTAAACGCAGCGAACCAAGCGCAGTCCTGGAGAAGACCCGCCGGCGGAATCCCACGTAATCCTCAGCCTGCGGCCCGCTACGTAGAGGCGCAAGAATGCTGGAGCATCCTACATGAGGCAGACCTTGTGCAAGCTGCCCACCGGAATAACCGGCAACTGGTTAAAGTGAATGGGAAGAAGGTCAGTGGTCTACGGGATACTGGTGCTACCATGTCCTTGCTTCAAAAGAACTTGGTGTCTGAGAAACAGTACACTGGAGACACTGTGGCTGTGAGGGTAGCAGGGGGCGATGTGTTCAGCCTACCTGTTGCCAGGGTACATTTGGATTGGGGAGTGGGCGCTAGACCTGTGAATGTGGGGGTCAAGAAGGACTTACCTGCTGATGTTCTTCTTGGAAATGACTTGGCCCCCCTTGTTTCTGCCTACGCTCCTATGGGTCCCGCTGATGTTAACTCTGTGACTACCCGTGCCCAGATCCGTGCAGCAGAGACTGACCCACCTGCTGCTAAGCCCCAGGACGCTGAGCTCAGTAAATCTCTATCCGCTATTGATATGTGGAGGTCCCGTTACAATGCGCTGATGAAGGAGAAGAGGAGCGCAGAGGAAAAAGCACGTTTAGAACAGGAATCTCTGCTAGACAAGCTGCACCGACAAACTGCAGAAAACACCAGCTTGAGAGTGGAACATGAAACATTAAAGACAAACTTAGTGACACTGGAGGAGAAGCTGACGCTGGCTCATAGTGAGGTGCAGCAACTCAAGGGCACCCTATGTCAGTATGAAGGGATTGTGGATACCTATAAAGAGCAGGTACAGAAAACTCGTAAAGAAGCTGATGGGATTTTGAAGGACTTTTTGGCCCTGGTCTGGGCACTGAGGAATTTGAACCCTTGTTTGTATGGACAGGAATTCTCTCTCATAACGGGAATACAGATGGATTGTCCCAGCAAACTGACATGCCTACCAGGCGCTCTGGTGGTATATGCCACAGTATATACCCTGGACAGCCGAGCATGACAAACCAGAGGGAGAGGAGTTTGATGGTCCTGTCCCTCAGCAACACGGCTGTTTAGCCAAAGGGGAGACGATTGGTCTCCCCCTCCAGCAGCACAGCTATGTATCCGAAGGGGAGACAGTCGGTCTTCCCCTCCAGCAACCAGGCTCCCACCAGGCTACTTCCATGGTAGTGCTGGCACCCGGGCAGAGTACAGCTGGTCTCTGCCCACCTCGCAACCCACCAATTCAGCGTACCAGTCCCCCACACAGCTGTGGTGAGGCACCTGGACATGGACAAGTTTTCCCCGTACTCAGGTGTAGTAACCATTTATTGTGGGTGGGCTGTACTACTAATTGTGTTTTATGGGTGGGTTGCTGGACTAACCAGGGCACTGACCGGCAGGAGGTCAGATACCCTGTTAGTCTGTTTGGAAAAGGGGAGAGATGTGACAAAACCAATCTCGCCACTGTACATTGGAGGGCCTGTTATGGAACATTCTTTGGGCTGGAGGTACATGGGCTTAAGGATACCCAGAGACTGCATGGAAATATGGAATTTTATATGCTGGACACCCCATGTACTTTCATAACTCTGTCTTATGTCTATGTCACCCTGTATCCATAAATACAGGATGGGTACAGGGTGTGAGTGCCCCTTGTGGGAGCAATTGTGACTCTATAAGCAAAGTGGGCATAAAAGACTTTATAGCTAATAAGAACTGTTCCTATATTCTGTAATAAGATGTATTCTATGTATGTTTAAGATCTGATTGTGTCTCAGGAGTCTGTCTGGGTAAACTGATTGTGTCCTTGTGTGATTATGTTAACTAGACTGCCCAACATCAGATTGTCTGAGTAAACGTTCTTCCCTAGTTAATTAACTTAATATGTTAATCTGTTTTACCTGTGAATAGACAATTGTTTGATGCATTGTTCATATGTTTGCTTTACTGTTAAACCAATGCCCTTTGTAACCTGAAGCCAGGGTGTATAAATCTGTGTGCTGCCTTCAAATAAAGCGTATATTCTGTTTAAACCTGAAAACTGGCTGGTTTGTGAATTGCTGATTCCCTATGCAGGACGTTGTTCCCTGGTATTAACCCTTGGTACACTGTTGGTACCGTAACAATCACTATCCTCTATCGCTGATGATTCACAGTCAGACTGGTGGGTATTTTTAGATGGTGGCAAACTATTAATTGGTCTCCGTCTGGATGCTTTGTCATCCCATGTGAAAATTTTACCCTTTCAAAGTCTTTGAGATCCCATCTCATTTGCGCTTCACCCCCCTTCACCGGGAACCGGTCTTTGTTCCATTTAATCATTCACCACTATGTAATAACTTTAGATGTGTGAACTCTTTATGACCTTTTTGAACATTGAGCTTACAGTCTATAGGTTTAGGCTGCAGAGACATAAGGTTGGGGTAGCTTGTTACATCGGTTGTATTTGCAGCAGTGAGTCAGGCAGTTCATGTACATGTATTAGTTTGGTTCGGATGCGGGATGGAGGAGAGATGGTAAGCCTCTCTGAATAGGTGGGTTTTTAAGGATCGTCTGAAGCTATTCAAGGTTGGAGACAGTCTAATGGAGCGGGGTAGAGAGTTCCAGAGGACAGGAGCAGCACGTGCAAAGTCTTGGAGGCGGTAGTGGGACGTAGAGATAACAGGAGTGTAGAGACGTAGGTCAGCGGTTGATCGAAGAGGACGGGATGGGGAATATTTCAAGATGAGAGAGGAAATATAGTTGGGAGTTAGACTGTTGAGTGCTTTGTAGGTTAGGGCTAATACTTTAAATTTTATTCTGGAGTGTATGGGGAGCCAGTGTAGAGACTGGCAGAGTGGAGCATCTGATGTAGATTGTCGACTTAGGTGGATGAGTCTAGCAGAAGCATTCATAATAGATTGGAGGGAGGAGAGGCGGTGTTTTGGAAGGCCATTTAGAAGTAGATTGCAGTAATCAATGCGTGGTAGGATGAGGGATTAAATAAGTATTTTTGTAGTTTTTTGAGTAAGGAAGGGACGAATTCTGGAAATGTTGTGTAGGTGTGAACGACAGGATTTGGTAAGCATTTGTATATGTGGGTTGAATGTGAGTTCTGAGTCTAGTGTGACCCCAAGGCAGCGGACCTGGGGTGAGGTGTTGAGAATAGAGTCTCCAACCATCAGAGAATTGTCAGGTGTCGGATGTCTCGAAGAGGGGGGGATAAGAAGCAGCTCAGTTTTGGACAGATTGAGTTGGAGGTAGTGTGAAGACTATATAATAAATATAACCCTACTGGTTAATATGACATTATGTCTAATATATATCATGATTCTAACATGATTACCATCTTATTGTGTTTTCCGTACATAGCAAAGTCAAAATTACATTGCATCTTTATATGGAAACTTATTTGTCATCTCTAAACAATTTTTCCTTTAGTACAATTTACTCTTTACACTGATTGTAACATCTGCAAACTTGTTCTTGTTTCATCAAACTGCTTAATCCTATACCCTAATCCTATATTTTATGATGCCGCCAAACATATATACTCTGTAATGTGAAAATAAAGGTATTTTCTTTTACCTAATTGGTGCTGTGGATTCCATTTGTCTATATACTCTGTATGGTAACACCGTCCATTAACACTCTATACGATTGCTGACATTTCTGTTTGCTTGTTGGCGTTTTTTGTTTTCTATTTAGCAGCATTGGATTTGCCCGTTCTATTGCAGAACCACTCCCCCTCGCTGTCATACTTCGTTATAGTCACGTGACTCTCGCCTATCCAATGATAGGAGGACTATCTTGATTGGTTCTTATGGGGGAGTGAGAAGTTTCACACCTTGTGATTGGTCCACTAACCGTATTTAGTTTATGAGGCTGTGCTTGGTCTGGTTAGCCTTTGAGAAAGCCTTGTCTGGTGAAATGCGCATCAGGCACTCTGGGAGCTAAGCAATCCATTTGTTATTGTCCTTTTGATAATAGTGTATACTTAATGTGACTTTGACAGCTCTATACCGCTCCAGTATTGCACATAGATAGTTAAATTGTTAGTTAAACTATAGTTAAATTGTTAAATAGCTAGGGGTCCACTAATTTATCTATCCTACATAGGGTTTATTTCCTTTATTTCCTTAAAGTAACAATGATAACTTAGCAATAATTGGGTACACTGCGACTTAACAGCAACATATTGTAAAATATGGATTACTAGTAAAATTCCTTAATTTATATATTTATACAAAATTGAGTTTTTCTTGCTGTTTAAATTCAGTTACAGTGTATTCACTTAATTATAATTTCCAAAAAGTAATTTCAACTTAAACAACTTTGGTTGACTTTCTATTACTATGAAAAATGTATTATTTTAAGTAAATAGAATATAGAATGTCAAACATAAGTTCTTATGTCCCGGTGAACAAACAGTACCTGAGTACAAATTGTTTTTCTGTTTTTAAAATTATGAGTTATTGTTGAATGATGTATTAACCATGTGTATTTGTATAGTGTTATGCAGTGAGAAGGAAGAGAATCATCTAACGGATTTTCATTGGTGTATGTAACCAACTCCTTCTTGCTAAATAGTTCAGTGTCTGTTATGGTAATCAGCTCTGATAAAACGCCTTGTGTGCGTGAAACGCATAAGCTGTGGATGCCAGGTACGCTGAGTACTCCCTGTGTGCTGTGCCTGTTAGGGGTAATGTGACCCTGACTGGAGCCATCTTGTTGCTCGCAGCCATCTTGTGATGATTAGCATCCATTTTGTAATGATTAGACCTTAGCCGGTTAGCCTTGTAGAAGTTTACTGGCCTTACGCCCAGAAGAATCTGATATCAATAAGATGGTCCAGCGACCTTGTTGTCTCCGCAGATGTTAGCTTATTATGACTATAGAATATTGTTTATGAGCTAGTGAATTTCCAGAATCACACTGTGTAAAATGACGCGGTCCTAACGTGTCATCCCCTTAACCCTATATGCTGTTACTGAAGTCTATAAGAAATGCTTGCACTGTTCAATAAATATGAATAGCTTTGGATCATTGCTGCGTGGTCTGAGTCTATTCTAAAGTAATCCTTATCAGATAATCTACATCTGCTTCAGGTGGTACAGCGGCTCAGAGGCTTCGGCCTGACCTGACACTCCCCCCTTGGGAATAACACCTAACAATTCTGGTGTCAGTTTGTGGGATTCGCAGTGGGTAAGTATGAGTGCTTTTACCATTATTATTATTATCGGTTATTTGTAGAGCGCCAACAGATTCCACAGCGCTATTAACAAAGGCGGAGTACAAAAAAAAAGTTATAGGGATCAAATGGGTAGAGGGCCCTGCCAAGAGTTGTACTGTTGTAGTCAGCTCTTGAGAAGGTGATCAACAAACAGCTGGACTCTTAAGCTTACATGCTAGGGGGTTCAGGGGATAGCAATAGAGGAGTGGAACTGGTATAAAGTAAGGTTAGCGTAGGTTGTATGCATGCACCATGCTTTCCCTCTGTGAATCTGAACCTAAATTTAGTCTGGTAATAGGTGTTGGTAATATATGATAAAGGGTTAAGGGGTTCCTGCGGTTGAGGCGCAGGTTTGCGGAAGTTAAAGTCCTGCCGGCAGTTGTGATAACTCCTCCAGCCAGGTTAATAGTCCTGTGCTGGTTTACGACAGGTATTGTAGTCCTGTCTGTGATAAGCACGCAAGAGATAAGAGTTAGCATGCAAATTGACGGGAGTTTTAAGTTAATTTCTCCTTGCAAGTTGGCAGTGCTTTGTCACAGTGAGTGAGACTCACGTGTGTGTTAAAGTTTTCCATATTTCATTCCCATAATAGAGTTTTGTTACCCACCTGAAACTGATGTTTGATATCCGATGCTTGCTTTGCTTATTTGTTTTTTACTGCTATAAGATTGTGCTGTGCTTAGAAAATATTAAGTGGCTATGCATGTTATTATTGTGGCTATTATTGTGTGGAGGAATGGGATATGCTTATAGATAATAATGCACAGAGAAAATTACATGTATAATGTCTACAAAAGGGTTAATAGTTTCTGCTAAAGACAGAAACATTTCAAAACACTGTCAGTGAGCACTGCTGTGTGGTAAATAGAGAAATCTCTGTGTTAAAAAATGTAGCAGGCAAAGAAGGGGGGCCGCCACTGAGCGCGCACACAGATCAGAGAAAAAAAAAAAACTGTTACAGCAGCTCCTTTTGAAATTTTGTATATTGAGATGCATAATGTGTGATGGTCTGTCGGTTCTCACTGTGGTGTACGTGTAACAGATTTACTCTAAACCAAAAACAGAATGTATTATTTGAAAATGTTTGTCCCAATCTATGCAGAAAATGGCCATTCTGCGTGGATTCTGACTGAAATACATTTTGAACTTGGTAAAAAGTTAATCTTGTGGTATTTTTATATGTCTTTTTTATACTATGAAAGATTGTTTTCCCGAGAAGGGAAAGGAAAAAAGGGGGAGTGAATTCTGGTATGCAAGATGAGATGGGCTTGTGTGTCTGTATCGCTGTAAAAATGTTTCTTTCTGTTCCTCTGCTGGGAAATCAGATGTTGTAATGAGGTATTTTGAAGTCTTATTGTTACAACTTTAAAGTCATAAGCATGTTTTTTAAGTATGTGGTATTAATAAGCAGTTTTAGTTTTAAGTGATAATTGTTTTTCGGCATATAAATATATGATATTGTTTTTGCAAATGAAGTAACAGCTTTGAAAGTGGCTTTGAAAGTGCGATGGTGTGTGTGATTTTGGTCACGCTCTAGTAAATATGAGAGTTCTTCTGGTATGATTAATGAGTTAAGTATGTTGTATTTGTAAGGTCTGTGCACGGAGTTAGTGCAAAAGATGAAATATAGTTATAGGCTGTAATTGAAATTTTATCTAATCTGCAGGTCATGATACCGTAGAGAGGTAGAATTTGTGTGGTAAATCATACAAGCAGCCTAAATTATGGTTAGGGTATATATATGAGATTTATGTGATGAATGGTTAGTCCTTAAAGGGACAGTCCACTGTAAAATTGTTTTTATATTAGTGTATTTTCAATGACTTGTTATACAAGCTGTATAGTATACAATGTAGGAGAAGTTGCATTTGCAAGTTTGTGCAAGCTGATGTAAATTGTAATGGGTTGAATCTCAGATAATCCTTATCTTATATTTGTCTGTAAAATTAGAGTTCAGTGCGTAGACAGAGCACTAGAAAATTATCATTTTATTATTTAAAGGGTCAGTTCACTCAGGTGAAAGGAGTTCATGAATAGCGATAACACTGTATTAGCAGTTTGCAAAGCATATTTTGTTGTGAGTCCTTTCCTTGTATATATTCTTTTTAAATCTGCCGTTTAGATAGCAGATATTTCTGTGCAGTGTAACTTAATTCTCTCTGTAATGCAAACTGAATTGATAAGTTGCCTACAATTTTAGTGTAGCGAACTGTGAGACTAGCGAAAAAAAACAAGAAAAACAGAGGAGTGAAAATATTTAAAGGGATACAGGCAAACTGATATAACATCTAAGAATTTAAGGGAATATTTAGCGAAAAGACAATGAGGTTTACTGTAAGCTTAACACTAGTATATTTAACTGTGTTAGCAGCTGCAATTAAAGATTATTTTTTAATTTGGGTGAAATGTCCCTTTAACTAGCCTGCATCCCACTGTGAGTGCGTTTTATGCTGCTTATGCTTGCTTAGGCTATTTAATGAACGTCAGTACAGGTGGCCCTCAGTTTGCGCCTGTTCAATTTGCGCCGTTTCAGAATAACAACCTTTTTTTTCAATCATGTGCACTAATTAAAATAGCCAGTATGTGGAGCTGTCCTCTTATTTTGCAGCAAAGTTATGTATCTTATCAGCCTGAAATTGCTCCTCCCTCTCTAAGTACACAGATCAGAGCAGAGTTATCAAGCCACAAGTTTTAGCAGCCACTTCTCTATTATCTTCCTTTCCAGCTGCTTGAGGTGAGGGCTCCTAACTGCCTATTAATCACTGCATATTAAAATGCATAGAATAGGTGCAGACCCAATATTATCTAACATGCTAACAATGCAGAGAACTGATTGCAGAAAAATGCAAGTAAAAAAATATTTTTGTTCATTAAACTTAGTTTGATGATGATGCAGTCTGTTGTGTAATTATTTTATTAGGTGATGTTTAGCAAATGTTTTTGTTCATTAAATTTAGTTTGATGATGATACAATCTATATTATTCGGTTTATAATACTGTTTAGCATTTAAAGTCTTCATTTCAAAGCTTTAAAAATAATGTATTAGGTGTTACTTATGACAATTTTGAGAGGGGCCTGGAACCTAACTCCCTCACTTCCCATTGACTTACATTATAAACTGGGTTTCAATTTACAACGGTTTCAATTTACAACCATTCCTTCTGGAACCTAACCCCAGCATAAACTGAGGACTACCTGTATACATTTTTATTATAAGTAAGGCCAATGGGTCATTGGGAATAATTTAAAGGGGAAGTTTTATTATTATTCTTTTGTAGAAAGCTTATTTTTGTGTTATATGCAATTGATTATATGTGGCTAGAGAGCTGCAGAATGGTGAATATCAAATTATACACAGAGTTAGATCCAATAATTGTGTTGTTGTTGAAATAATTAGCATTTCTCAGGTTTTAGTGTGAATTTTATATTTTTAAGCAGTAAACTGTGTGTCTACTTTAAGGAAAAATGAAACTTTGAGCTTGCCTTACTATCCTTGAGAAGAATGATAACACTGTGCATGTTTTGGTTTTCTTTTTTATAAAAAAAAAACAAAAAAACTCTTGTGTTTGGCTTTGTCGCAGAGAGAAAGATTTGTACTTTACATTTAAAGCGGCAGTACTGGTGTTCTATGTTATAAAGAATGATAACTAAATTGCTAACTGCAAAAAAACAAGTATTTATATTATATTCTGTCACAGAATCTAACTTAAAACTGATCTTTTTGTTTCAGTGACAGTCTGCTGTCAAACTGAATCTCATAGATATTACAAAACTCTTTGTTATTAAAATAACCCCCCAGAGTTCAATAAATAAATTAGATATTATTTAATGAATTGATTTAAGTGACACTTTAACAAATATATAGCTATATGGTTACTAACCAGTCTACAACTATAACTGCAATAAGTTTTATTGCTGCTTAACAGCTATGTCGTGGTCTATAATAAGTGTCTACAATAAACACCCCTATTAAGGCAATAGGGGAATGCAAACAAAGGATGCAAGATTTATCTGATTCTACTGAATTTACATAACTTGCAAATGTATCTGATTATAGTTTTGATCTAACAAAACTGATTTCATTTACAGTGACAAGACTGGATGAGTCAGACTGGATTCTTGAGCTTTTCACAACTTATTTGTGCCACTCCTGATTTATTTAAAGGGACAGTCTACCATATAATTGTTTTAAAGATAGATAATCCCTTTATTCCCCATTCCCCAGTGTTGCATAACCGACACAGTTATATCAATATACTTTTTGCCTCTGCAGTTGCCTTGTGTCTAGGAGACTTCTTCCAGCCCCCTGGTCTCATGACTGTGACTGTTTATTGTCTATTGTCTTAAATTTAGCATTATGTTGTGCTGGGTCTTGGATAACCCCCTGGGCCTGCACACAGTTTTATTTATATGGCTTACGTGTATTTTGTCTCTTGGTGTTAAAAAGAGATTTACACAGCCTGTGATAAGAGGCAGCCCTTAAAGGGACAGTTCACCCAAAAACTTTCTCCCCTTTAAATAATTCCCAATGATCCTTTTTACCTGCTAGAGTGTATTAAATTGGTTGCAAGTGGCTCCTTTACTCATATTTCAGCATTTGAAATAGCTGATTTAGCTTGTGGTTTCCCAACCTATACTGAAAATTTTGATACTGGCGTATACGCTATTGACAAGCCTAAGTAAACACAACCAGCAGAAGAGATTACAGTCCAAGTGGGATGCAGGATAGTTAAGTAATAAAATCATAATTTTCTATTGTTCTATCTATGTATTGAGCTTTGGTGTTCCAGACAAATATAAGATAAGGAAGCAAGTCTGTGTACATAAAAGTGATAACATAATGAGATCTGATATTACCTGAAGCTCAACCCATTGTAATAGGCTGTGGTTTCAAAGCACAAAACCAGCTACTTCAGATACACAAATAAACCCGAAAATGCAATTTCTCAAATATTTTATACTCTGCAGTTGGAATAACAAGTCATTTAAAATACATTTATGGAAAAACTATTTTACAGTGTACTGTCCCTTTAAAGGCTTAGAAATTAGCATATGAGCCTACCTATGTTTAGTTTACGCTAAGAATACCAAGAGGAAAAAAGCGATTTTGATGATAAAAATACATTGGAAAGTTGGTTAAAATTAAAAGTCCTATCTGAATAATGAAAGTTTCATTTCTACTAGAATGTCCCTTTAGTGGATTTGCATGGTGCATGCGGCAGGAGAACGGTGGCTGTACCATGGTTATCTGATCTTTCCCAAATAAGCGAAATTTTATTTGTACAATATGCAACTGAAGTTTCTTGAGCATCTGCAGTGATTGCTTTATTTGTGTGATATCAAAGTTTTGTACATAGTAGACGTTGCAGAGCCAGGGTATAGATGGTTCTCATGGGATGTTTTTAATTATTTGTAGTGTTTTGCGAGTGCTGCGTTTCAGGGAAATGTCAGAATATGTGTTGAATTTCAGGTTAATTGTGGTTGTTTGAAGTTTGTGTCGGCAGCTAATGTTTTGTTTTGTGACAGAAAAGAACAATTGGTTTTCAATGTTTGTTTGTTATGTTTTTCTCTTTTGTGACTGCGTGTGGAAGCGTGCCGTATGGACAGCATATTGAATAGTGAAGTGTATTTGATTTTGCTTGCTATTGAGAATTGTGTCTGCATGAGTGGAGTGCATGTTTTGTCTTTTAGTTTCTTGTTATGTTGTGTTTGCGTGTCACATGAGATGTTTCACGCAAACAAGGGGGAAGTATTGATGAGTATTGATGAGTATCTTTATGTAATGGGGGTGATTTTTTTAAGAAGGTGAACCTAAAACGTTTTGGATCTCCTCTTACAATATTATTGCCTAACCACCAGCTGTGCCCTAAATTTCCCTGTCTTATCCCTATGCAGGATGCACTACGTCCCTAGGATTGTCTAGAACTTTCCTTCATTGGGAATCTGGCCACGGACATCATCTACCTTGATGGCCACCCGGTCGTAGCCTGTATACCCATACCCCACTCCTTTTTCCCTCCCTGGTGGTTTCTATCTCTTCATTGTCTTTCTGTGTTTTGTTTTGCTCTCATATTTCAGATGCCTAAAATGTTTTATTTTTCTATTTGGTTCTTAACACTATATTTGTATTTGTAGGATGAGAGTATGCAGCTGTATCCAGAAATTAAAGACACTAACTGAATTATTTTTGAGTTTCCATATTTAGGTAAAATCTGTACAGACAAAATTCCATAAGTGCACTCTTCAAAAGATTAAAGATGGAATGCAAGTAAAGCTTTAAAGAAAGAAAAGATGAAGATAAAAGACCTTTTGTCAAGCTTGTTTTAACCACCATACTGCAGTAAAAGTTGCTGAACCATCTTTGGATCTCTGCTTTGCATGCTGGTACCAGCCCCAGAACTGGACTTTGGGTAATCCATGACTGTTTCCTCTGATGTGTGTCTTCAGGACATAAAGACTATCCTTCTCTGGACTGTGCCTTGCCGCTCGATATGGAGGACCTGTTATGCTGTTACAGGGTCAACCAATTAAATTAGGGGAGTATTGTTTTAACTCGGTTACTTATATTGCTACTTATATTGCTTGTTTTGTATTCTCTTGTATTTGTTTTATTTTTGTTGATCATATTAGGTATAAGAGATCATATAGTTTTGTCTGCAGAAAAGTATGCTTTATTGGTATTAGTGCACATTGTAATTTATGTGCTTAACAAAGTAATCCTTTAGATAAATGTAACTGTAAACTTTGCAGTAGTGTACCCTATTGAATGGCCCACTGAGTATAAAAATATGTTTAAGGAAAATGCTGCAATATATTGGAATATTTTAGACCCTTCACCCTCTGGAACATAAGGAGGACATGTCTCGGCTAGAAGTTTATATTAATTATACAGAGAAATATTTATGTAGGTAATAGCATAATTATAGTTCATGAAATCAAATGTAATTTTCCCTTTTATTAATTGGTATGGTATCTGCAATTTGAATGTGGTAATTCCAGATGTTTTTTTATTTAAAGGAATTATCTTACCATAAAGATGTCTTACCTTTAAAAGATTTTGTAGTTTTAACCCCTTAACGACCAAGGACGTACGCCACACGTCCTCAAAAAAAATGCAGTTAATGACCGAGGACGTGTGGCGTACGTCCTTGGTCTGGAAAGCAGCTGGAAGCGATCCTGCTCGCTTCCAGCTGCTTTCCGGTTATTGCAGTGATGCCTCGATATGGAGGCATCCTGCAATAACCCCCCTTGGCCATCCGATGCAGAGAGAGCCACTCTGTGGCCCTCTCTGCACCGGACATCGATGGCCGGTATCGTTGGTGGGTGGGAGCCGACTTGGGAGGCGGGTGGGCGGCCATCGGTGAGATCTTGAAGGTGAAGGGGGTGGGATCGGGGGCGGAGCCTTCGGGGGCGCGCACGGGCGTGCGCGCGTGCACGGGGGGTGGCGGGCGGGCGCGTGCACGGGGCGGGAGCTGGTGGGAACCGCTACACTACAGAAATTTTTTTATAAGTAAAATGTCAAATAAAATTAAATACTTTTTTTCCAAAGCATCAAAGGGATCTGGAGGGGTGGGGGGTTGGTATTGGGGGGGGGGGGAAGCTACACTACAGAAAATAGACATTTTTTAATAAAAAAAAAAGCATATTATTCACTAAAATGGGTACTGGCAGACAGCTGCCAGTACCCAAGATGGCGCACATTAAGTCAGAGGGGGAGGGTTAGAGAGCTGTTTGGTGGGGGATCAGTGAGGTTGGGGGCTAAGGGGGATCCTACACAGAAGCATATGTAAATATGCAAAAAAAATGCACAAAAAAGCCCAAATTTTCCTTTTATTTTAGTACTGGCAGAGTTTCTGCCAGTACTTAAGATGGCGGGGACATTTGTGGGGTAGGGGAGGGAAGAGAGATGTTTGGGAGGGATCAGGGGGTCTGATGATTCAGGTGGGAGGCTGATCTTTACACTAAAGCTAAAATTAACCCTGCAAGCTCCCTACAAGCTACCTAATTAACCCCTTCACTGCTAGCCATAATACACGTGTGATGCGCAGCGCCATTTAGCAGCATTCTAATTACCAAAAAGCAACGCCAAAGTCATATATGTCTGCTATTTCTGAACAAAGGGGATCCCAGAGAAGCATTTACAACCATTTGTGCCATAATTGCACAAGCTGTTTGTAAATGATTTCAGTGAGAAACCTAAAATTGTGAAAAATTTAACGTTTTTTTTTATTTGATCGCATTTGGCGGTGAAATGGTGGCATGAAATATACCAAAATGGGCCTAGATCAATACTTGGGGTTGTCTACTACACTACACTAAAGCTAAAATTAACCCTAGAAGCTCCCTACATGCTCCCTAATTAACCCCTTCACTGCTGGGCATAATACACGTGTGGTGCGCAGTGGCATTTAGCGGCCTTCTAATTACCAAAAAGCAATGCCAAAGCCATATATGTCTAATATTTCTGAACAAAGGGGATCCCAGAGAAGAATTTACAACCATTTATGCCATAATTGCACAAGCAGTTTGTAAATAATTTCAGTGAGAAACTGAAAGTTTGTGAAAAAAATTGTGAAAAAGTGAACGATTTTTTGTATTTGATCGCATTTGGCGGTGAAATGGTGGCATGAAATATACCAAAATGGGCCTAGATCAATACTTTGGGATGTCTTCTAAAAAAAAATATATACATGTCAATGGCTATTCAGGGATTCCTGAAAGATATTAGTGTCCCAATGTAACTAGCGCTAATTTTGAAAAAAAAAAACGTTTGAAAATAGCAAAGTGCTACTTGTATTTATGGCCCTATAGTTTACAAAAAAAGCAAAGAAGATGTTAACATTTGGTATTTCTAAACTCAGGACAAAATTTAGAAACTATTTAGCATGGGTGTTTTTTGGTGGTTGTAGATATGTAACAGATTTTGGGGTTCAAAGTTAGAAAAAGTGTGTTTTTTTCAATTTTTCCTCATATTTTATAAATTTTTTTATAGTAAATGATAAGATATGATGAAAATAATGGTATTTTTAGAAAGTCCATTTAATGGCGAGAAAAACGGTATATAATATGTGTGGGTACAGTAAATGAGGAAGAGGAAAATTTCAGCTAAACACAAACACCGCAGAAATGTAAAAATAGCCTTGGTCCCAAACGGACAGAAAATGGAAAAGTGCTCTGGTCACTAAGGGGTTAAATGATGTTCTGTTTGTATTCTTTCCTCATACAGGAGTGTGAGAGAATTTAGGTTGCATAAAATAATTAGTAAACTAGTAGTGTTTATATCAGATGAGATTGTTGACTATTAGGATCCTGGTTGGAGAATTACAAACATTATAGATAGTAGATGTGTTGAATTAAGCAACACTAGGCTCTTTTATTTTTAGAAGTTCAAAGTGACAATGTAAAGAAATTCATTATAGAGAAAATATTTTTATTGATTGTTTTATTTTTTCATTGTTGCTACAGGGCAGGCCTTAGCATAAGTTTTAGCATAACCATTCAGCCCCTTGATGAAGTCTGGCAGGTTTGCTTAGTATTCATGAAGTACCATTTAAAAGTGTATAGAGAAGTTGTAAATTATTCTCTAAGAGTTATCAATATATTTAGTTTGTATTATATATCAACAATGTTTTGTCTGGTTTTAAATGACATAGGATGAAAGTGAAGTTTTATTTGGACATAATTGTGATTGTATTGCGGTGTGTACTCATCTTGTACTGTTTCTGTTTTCTTCCTAGACTCCCTATGACTCGAGTGTCTGCTTGCCATGGGGATCCACTGTCTACCCCATGAACAAACCATCAGATTTCCAGCATCTCCCTGCGGAAGAACACTGGATAAGCACCCCTACTGCAAATGAACTGTTGGAGAACTGTATTAAAGCAAAGTGTCTGAGCAAGGTGAAGCACTCTAAATGGACAAAGACTGTTCTTCAAATGATCAGAGGCCACCTAGAGACAGTTGTGCTGTTACTATGTCATGCTTTACTGTGGAGAAAGAACTGTTGGACATATTGGGGGGTGCTAGCAATGCAGGTGGAGAAATAAAAGATGCAGCGTTGTTTGGGGGTAGATGGGGGGCTGGTTGGGTCTCTGTGCAAGTAGACCGGTAGTTTTGGGGAGGCTGGAAGATAGATGGAAGGTATTGGAGAGGCCGCACCCATATGCAGTGTACATACATGAATTAATGCATACATGAATGTAAACATCTTTTCACCAGATCCTTGGGGACTGTAAAGTTATACCAAAAAGCTATAAAAGGTTACAAAAACTTCTAAAGCTACTAAAGTAGTAGAAGAAAGAGGGTGATTCTCTGGACACTAAAGATTCCCAAAAGTTAATAATGTCATATTCAGAATTTAGCCCTGTGGGAATTCTTGTTTTTAATTGATGTATCCAGAAAACCTCCCTCTTAGCTAAAAGGCTATCTCTGTCACCTCCTCTCTTCCTGCTCTTTACTTGCTCAATAATAGTCCATTCTAAAGAGGCTACACTTTTATTGTGAATATTTTTTAGAATTTGAATAAGGCTCAGCTAAGTAGAGCAAATTTGATGGCACCTTTTGAATGTTCACCAAAAATGTACAATGCAGAATGTTATTTGTAAATTATATATTTTAAAAAGTGTTCTCACAGCTAAAGGCTTCGTGTATAAACTAAGAATAGTTGCTAAGTTAAACACAGCTGTTTTGTTGCCAATTATAGTATTACGCCCAAGGTAATGTTTTTATCCAATCACGAGTAAGCACAGGTGTATATCAAGGTATTGCTGATTGTGAACTGTAGCTACGACTACGGCCACAAGGGCTGAAACGCGTCAGCAATAGTTCATGGAGTTTAATTCTATGGCACATATTGTCACACAGTATATGCTTTGTTAAGGATCCATTTGCCAAAATAAAGCCGCTGTTTTTAAGTGCAAACTCTCTCCGGTGCCGCTTATTACACATTGTCACTGATTGCTTGTATGAAGTGTCTGGGGGACATTGTAGGATTTTAAATAACCAGGATTTTTTTTTAAGCCTTGTAAATAAAACAGATTACGTATTCTAGACAGACTACGTAATGTAGACATGTGACGTATTCTAGACAGACTACGTAATGTAGACAGGTTACGTATTCTAGACAGACTACGTATTCTAGACAGATGGCATATTCTAGACAGACTACGTATTCTAGACAGATGACATATTCTAGACAGACTACGTATTCTAGACAGATGACATATTCTAGACAGACTACGTATTCTAGACAGGTGACGTATTATAGATGGATTGCGTATTACACACAGCCAGGTATAAATCAGTAAAACGTGCTTAAGAAAACAAACTCTTGTGTGACAGTCTCACAATAATCACTGGATCTTTTATTGGTTACAGCAGAAACACATAATACAATACAATGATACAAAAGACATAGCAAGGAGTCAAACTATCCCATAGTTACTGAGCATATGTGACGGAAGAGATTTATACAGGTGTGTGATTTGTCACTGCTGTACGGTCTCATCCCTCTGGGGTCTCATACGGTACTCATTTTGTTACTGAAAACATAAAAACTGTATCTTAAGAAGGAGCATTTAATCATAACAATAAATATAAGTTCCATTTCTAGAATTTAATTAATTTAAATATCAAAATACATTTACATTGATTTATTTATAATTATCAAAGCAATTGGATCATAAATGACTGAATATTCACACGTTTAATAAATCTACTTCTTTATAAATAATACTTTTATTCTCACCCTAATCTACAATCACCTAGATTACAAGTTTTACGTTCTTGTTTTAACGCTGAAAAAAATTACCATTTCAGCATTAAAACAGCACCGCAGCCATTACGAGTCTTGTCGGTATAGCTGTATTGCAAGCCTTTTAGCCTGTAACGCAACATCAGTCCAGCACTCGAAAAAATGACGTTTTTTTCATGGGATTCCCATAGCGCTGCCATTACGAGTTGTGCGGTGAGGCTAAAAAGCTTGCGTTACACCCTATACCGATACGATCCGTACCGCCATCTGAGAGCAGTAGTTATGAGTTTTATGCAAACAAAAACTTTACATAAAACTCATAACTAAAGTGTTACAAAGTACACTAACACCCATAAACTACCTATTAACTGCAAAACCGTGGCCCTCCCGCATCTCAAACACTAACCTATTAACCCCTAATCTGCCGCTCCTGACATCACCGCCACTAATAACATTTATTAACCCCTATTCCGCCACTCCCCGACATAGTTGCCACTATACTAAAGTTATTAACCCCTATTCCCCTGCACCCCAACATTGCCCACACTATAATAAAGATATTAACCCCTATTCCACCTCTCCCCGACATTGCCGCCACTAAATAAAGTTATTAACCCCTAAACCTCTGGCCTCCCACATCACTGCCACTAAATAAACCTATTAACCCCTAAACCGTCAGCCCCCCACATCACCAAAAACTACATTAAACTATTAACCCCTAAACCTAGCAACCCCCTAACTTTAAATTAAAATTACAAAATAAAGAAAAACCTACCTAGGAAATTAAAAAAACCTAAGTTTAAACTATAAATTAAACATTACTATTAGACTAAAATTAAAATAACTATCAATTAAATAAATTAAATTACTTATTAAAAAAAACCTAACACTACTAAAAAAATCTACAGTTACAAAAAATAAAAATACTAAATTACAAAAAATTAAAAAATACTAAATTACTAAAAATAACAAACAAAATTATCCAAAATAAAAACAATTACAGCTAATCTAATAGCCCTATCAAAATAAAAAAAGCCCTCCAAAATAAAAAAAAAAAACCCTAGCCTACAATAAACTACTAATAGCCCTTAAAGGGGCCTTTTGTAGGATATTGCCCTAAAGAAATCAGCTCTTTTCCCTGTAAAAAAAATACAAAGACCACCCCAACAGTAAAACCCAAACATCCCCCAAATTAAAAAAAATAACTCTAAAAAAAAACTAAGCTACCCATTGCCCTGAAAGGGTATTAAGCTCTATTAAGACAAACCCAAACCCTAATCTAAAAAATAAAACACCCCAAAAAACCTTAAAAAACCCTAACACTAACCCCTCTTTAGGTACTCACAGTTGCTAAAGTTCGGCTTGAACAATCTACATACCAGCAGCTCCATCTTCATCCAGGTGGCTCCATCTTCATCCAGGTGGCTCCATCTTCATCCATCGAGGGACCGGCATCTTCTTCATCCCTGCGGAGGCAGATCGGTCAATGCGCGGAGGCGGAGGTCCAGGCGAAGGTCAAAGATGGAGGTCTAAACGGAGGTCCAAGATGGAGGTCCATCAATCCGACATGGAGGTCCTCTTCATGTGATCGTCCGCCGCACACTGAGGATTCAAATGCAAGGTACCCCTTTTATACTGGGGGTACCATTGCATTCCAGAATAGGTGTAATGCACACCTTTTTGGCCGTCACGCAACATCAGTACCGCAGTTTTAAAAAAAAAACTTTTTCAATGGGACTTCCATCACGCTGGTATTACGAGTTTTGCAGTGAGGCCAAAAAGTGAGCGGTACAGCCTAAAATGACAAGATCCGTACCGCCATCTAAATCAGTAGTTGTAAAGTTTAGTTTACAAAGCCGTAACATAAAACTCATAACTAAACTGTCACCCATAAACTAGCTATTAACCCCTAAACTGAGGCCCTCCCGCATCGCAAACAATAAAATACAATTATTAACCCCTAATGTGCCGCTCTTGACATCGCCGCCACTTAAAAAATGTATTAACTCTTATTCTGCCGCTCCCCGACATCGCCGCCACTATAATAAACCTATTAACCGCTAAACCACCGCCCTCCCGCATCGCAAACAATACTTAAATATTATTAACCCCTAATCTGCCGTCCGCACACACCACCGCTATAATAAACCTATTAACCACTTAACCGCAAGCCCCCCACAATAAAATATACTCAATTAAACTATTAACCTCTAAACTTCTGGCCTCCTACATCATTACATAAATAAATTAACCCCTACACCTAACCCTAAAGTAACCGTAAGCCTTAATCTAACCCTAACGTAACCCTAACTCTAACACCCCCTAACTTTAAAAATAATTAAAATAAATCTAAATAAAACTTACAATTATTACCTAGATAATTCCTATGTAAAACTAAATACAAACTTACCTGTAAAAAAAACATAAGCTAGCTACAAAATAACTAATAGTTATATTGTAGCTATCTTAGATTTTATTTTTAATTCACAGGTAAGTTTGTATTTATTTTAACTAGGTAGACTAGTTATTAAATAGTTATTAACTATTTACTAACTACCTAGTTAAAATAAATACAAAGTTACCTGTAAAATAAAACCTAACTGCCTTACACTAAAACCTAACGGTACAATCAAATCAAATAAATTAAATTATTAAAATACAATTATCTAAATTACAAAAAAAATAAAAAAATAAACAGTAAATTACACAAAATAAAAAACGAAATTATCAAAAATAAAAATGAATTATTCCTAATCTAATAGCCCTATCAAAATAAAAAGCCCCCCCAATAAAAAAAATCCCCTAGTCTATACTAAACTGCCAATGGCCCTTAAAAGGGCCTTTTGCAGGGCATTGTCCCAAAGAAATCAGCTCTTTTACCTGTAAAAATAATACAAACAACCCCCCAACAGTAAAACCCACCACCCACCCAACCAAACCCCCCAAATAAAACCATATCTAAATAAACCTAAGCTAAACATTGCCCTGAAAAGGACATTTGGATGGGCATTGCCCTTAAAAGGGCATTTAGCTCTTTTACATTACTCAAACCTTAAGCTAAAAATAAAACACACCCAATAAACCCTTAAAAAAAACCTTGCACTAACCTCTGACGATCCACTTACAGTTTTCGAAGACTGGACATCCATCCTCATCCAGGCAGCAGAAGTCTTTATCGAAGCCGGCAGAAGTCTTCATCCAAGTGGGCAGAAGTCCTCCTCGAAGCCGGCAGAAGTCTTCATCCAAGCAGCAGAAGTCTTCATTCAGACGGCATCTTCTATCTTCATCCATCAAGCGCGGAGTAGGTCCATCTTTAAGACATCCGGCACGGAGCATCCTCTTCTTCCGATCGTCGCTGGAAAATGAAGTTTCCCTTTAAGTGACGTCATCCAAGATGGCATCCCTTACATTCCGATTGGCTGATAGAATTCTATCAGCCAATAGGAATTAAAGGGGAAAAAATCCTATTGGCTAATCCAAACAGCCAATAAGATTGAGCTTGCATTCTATTGGCTATTCCAATCAGCCAATAGAATGCAAGCTCAATCCTATTGGCTGATTGGATCAGCCAATAGGATTAAAGCTCAATCCTATTGGCTAATTGGATCAGCCAATAGGATTTTTTCCCCTTTAATTCCTATTGGCTGATAGAATTCTTTCAGCCAATCGGAATGTAAGGGACCCCATCTTGGATGACATCACTTAAAGGGGAAATTCATTTTCCAGCGACGATCGGAAGAAGAGGATGCTCCATGCTGGATGTCTTGAAGATGGACCCGCTCCGCGCTGGATTGATGAAGATAGAAGATGCCACCTGGATGGAGACTTCTGCCGCTTCGGTGAAGACTTCTGCTGGCTTTGAGGAGTTGTTCTGCTTGCTTGAATGAAGACTTCTGCCCGCTTCGATGAGGACTTGTGTTGCCTGAATGAGGATGGATGTCTGGTCTTCGAAAACTGTAAGTGGATCGTCGGGGGTTAGTATAAGGTTTTTTTTAAGGGTTTATTGAGTGGGTTTTATTTTTAGCTTAGGGTTTGGGCAATGTAAAAGAGCTAAATGCCCTTTTAAGGGCAATGCCCATCCAAATTTTAATAATTTAATTCATTTTATTTTATTGTAATGTTAGGTTTTATTTTACAGGTAACCTTGTATTTATTTTAATTAGGTAGCTAGTAAATAGTTAATAACTATTTAGTAACAAGTCTACCTAGTTAAAATAAATACAAACTTACCTGTGAGAAATAAAAATAAAACCTAAGGTAGCTACAATGTAACTATTGGTTATTTTGTAGCTAGCTTAGGTTTTTTTTTACAGGTAAATTTGTATTTATTTTTAAATTGGAATTATTTAGGTAATAATTGTAACTTTGTAAGTTTTATTTAGATTTATTTTATAGACACACATATCAGGGCATATAGTAGTACACACCTGCTGCTAAAAGACACACATATCAGGCATATAGTAGTACACACCTGCTGCTAAAAGACAAACATATCAGGGCATATAGTAGTACACACCTGCTGCTAAAAGACACACATATCAGGGCATATTGTAGTACACACCTGCTGCTAAAAGACACACATATCAGGGCATATAGTAATACGCATCCGCTGCTAAAAGACACACATATCAGGGCATATAGTAGTACACACCTGCTGCTAAAAGACACACATATCAGGGCATATAGTAGTACACACCTGCTGCTAAAAGACACACATATCAGGGCATATAGTAGTACACACCTGCTGCTAAAAGACACACATATCAGGGCATATAGTAGTACACACCTGCTGCTAAAAGACACACATATCAGGCATATAGTAGTACACACCTGCTGCTAAAAGACACACATATCAGGCATATAGTAGTACACACCTGCTGCTAAAAGACACACATATCAGGCATATAGTAGTACACACCTGCTGCTAAAAGACAAACATATCAGGGCATATAGTAGTACACACCTGCTGCTAAAAGACACACATATCAGGCATATAGTAGTACACACCTGCTGCTAAAAAACACACATATCAGGCATATAGTAGTACACACCTGCTGCTAAAAGACACACATATCAGGGCATATAGTAGTACACACCTGCTGCTAAAAGACACACATATCAGGGCATATAGTAGTATGCACCCGCTGCTAAAAGACACACATATCAGGCATATAGTAGTACACACCTGCTGCTAAAAGACACACATATCAGGCATATAGTAGTACACACCTGCTGCTAGAAGACACACATATCAGTGCATATAGTAGTACACACCTGCTGCTAAAAGACACACATATCAGGGCATATAGTAGTACACACCCGCAGCTAAAAGACACACATATCAGGGCATATAGTAGTACACACCCGCTGCTAAAAGACACACATATCAGGGCATATAGTAGTACACACCCGCTGCTAAAAGACACACATATCAGGGCATATAGTAGTACACACCCGCTGCTAAAAGACACACATATCAGGCATATAGTAGTACACACCTGCTGCTAAAAGACACACATACCAGGGCATATAGTAGTACACACCTGCTGCTAAAAGACACACATATCAGGGCATATAGTAGTACGCACCGGCTGCTAAAAGACACACATATCAGGGCATATAGTAGTACACACCTGCTGCTAAAAGACACACATATCAGGTATATAGTAGTACGCACCCGCTGCTAAAAGACACACATATCAGGGCATATAGTAGTACACACCTGCTGCTAAAAGACACACATATCAGGCATATAGTAGTACACACCTGCTGCTAAAAGACAAAGATATCAGGGCATATAGTAGTACACACCTGCTGCTAAAAGACACACATATCAGGCATATAGTAGTACACACCTGCTGCTAAAAGACACACATATCAGGCATATAGTAGTACACACCTGCTGCTAGAAGACACACATATCAGTGCATATAGTAGTACACACCTGCTGCTAAAAGACACACATATCAGGGCATATAGTAGTACACACCCGCAGCTAAAAGACACACATATCAGGGCATATAGTAGTACACACCCGCTGCTAAAAGACACACATATCAGGGCATATAGTAGTACACACCCGCTGCTAAAAGACACACATATCAGGGCATATAGTAGTACACACCTGCTGCTAAAAGACACACATATCAGGCATATAGTAGTACACAACTGCTGCTAAAAGACACACATACCAGGGCATATAGTAGTACACACCTGCTGCTAAAAGACACACATATCATGGCATATAGTAGTACGCACCGGCTGCTAAAAGACACACATATCAGGGCATATAGTAGTACACACCTGCTGCTAAAAGACACACATATCAGGTATATAGTAGTACGCACCCGCTGCTAAAAGACACACATATCAGAGCATATAGTAGTACACACCTGCTGCTAAAAGACACACATATCAGGGCATATAGTAGTACACACCCGCTGCTAAAAGACACACATATCAGGGCATATAGTAGTACACACCTGCTGCTAAAAGACACACATATCAGGCATATAGTAGTACACACCTGCTGCTAAAAGACAAACATATCAGGGCATATAGTAGTACACACCTGCTGCTAAAAGACACACATATCAGGCATATAGTAGTACACACCTGCTGCTAAAAGACACACATATCAGGCATATAGTAGTATGCACCCGCTGCTAAAAGACACACATATCAGAGCATATAGTAGTACACACCCGCTGCTAAAAGACACACATATCAGGGCATATAGTAGTACACACCCGCTGCTAAAAGACACACATATCAGGGCATATAGTAGTACACACCTGCTGCCAAAAGACACACATATCAGGCATATAGTAGTACACACCCGCTGCTAAAAGACACACATATCAGGCATATAGTAGTACACACCTGCTGCTAAAAGACACACATATCAGGGCATATAGTAGTACACACCTGCTGCTAAAAGACACACATATCAGGCATATAGTAGTAAACACCAGATGCTAAAAGACACACATATCAGGGCATATAGTAGTACACACCTGCTGCCAAAAGACACACATATCAGGCATATAGTAGTACACACCCGCTGCTAAAAGACACACATATCAGGCATATAGTAGTACACACCTGCTGCTAAAAGACACACATATCAGGGCATATAGTAGTACACACCTGCTGCTAAAAGACACACATATAAGGGCATATAGTAGTACACACCTGCTGCTAAAAGACACACATATCAGGCATATAGTAGTACACACCTGCTGCTAAAAGACAAACATATCAGGGCATATAGTAGTACACACCTGCTGCTAAAAGACACACATATCAGGCATATAGTAGTACACACCTGCTGCTAAAAGACACACATATCAGGGCATATAGTAGTACACACCCGCAGCTAAAAGACACACATATCAGGGCATATAGTAGTACACACCCGCTGCTAAAAGACACACATATCAGGGCATATAGTAGTACGCACCCGCTGCTAAAAGACACACATATCAGGGCATATAGTAGTACACACCTGCTGCTAAAAGACACACATATCAGGCATATAGTAGTACACACCTGCTGCTAAAAGACACACATATCAGGCATATAATAGTACACACCTGCTGCTCAGGGGCGTATTATGGCCTAGTCCAACAAGGCTGGTGCCTAGGGCAGCAGATTTGGGAGGGGCAGCACATCTGCCCTATCATCTCTCTTAAAGCCAGCACACATTACATTGAGCGATAAAGTGCAGGCTTTTACAGAGAATACAAGGTACATGCACTGATTAAGATAGCTCTCTTCGGCGGTGCTCCTCTAAACCGTTGCTTCATTTAGAGCCGCCGGTATTTTTGCAGTGGAAGCATTCTTGGTGAGAAACTTGCCCGAGGATATGCTTATAAGGTGAGGCTGGAGGAGAAGATCTTGTGCCGATATGCTGCGTCCCTTTGTCAGCTGGGGTGAGTCTGTGAGCGCAGTGCTTATTGCAGGTTTTAGTAACTAACAGACTGGATGCGTCTGTGCACTGCTTAGATCAGCTTGTGATGTCTAATCATAAATTCTAATAGCTAGCTTTATCTGCATTCATGAACCCACGGAGTAAATAGTAAACGGACACTTAAAAAGTTCCATTACTTGAATAATAGTAATTACTGTATGTTGTTGCAGGTGAAGGGCAGTGATTGTCTCAAAGTATATTCTTTTTTCCCTCCCTTCATCTTCTATATCTTCTTTTCCTTTCCCCCTACCCTCCTCCCTCAACTCCTTTCCTCCCATAACTCCTTTCTTTCCCTCCATTCTTTCCCTCCCCCTTTTCTCCTCTCCCTCCCCACTTTTCTCTTCTCTTTCCCTCCCTTCTTTTCCCTCCCTTTTCTCCCCTCCCCTTCTTTTCTCTCCCTTCCCTCAGGGAGAAAATGGTATAAGATGCATGCAATGCAACCCACCTGTATGCAAGTGTTTTGCTAGCCCATTTTCTTTTGAATTGTTATGAAAAAAAAACAAAAAAAAAAACATTTTACACACTGACCCAAAAAATATTAATGGGAAAAAAGGCCTAAAACTTTTTTTTTGTCTTTTTTTTTTTTGGGGGGGGGGGGGCAGCAGAATTTTGAGTGCCTAGGGCAGCACAAAACCTAAATACGTCACTGCCATGAACACATCTGTATCTTAAATATTCATACTGGTTGTGAAAACAATTGTTACCTTAGGACACGGTCACACACATCTGGCCATCATCAGTTATACAGCATTTATTATCAGCCAAACAGTGAGCGTCACTGCTGCAGTACGTAGATGTGCAGTGAGCCTCTGTTGTTTCAGACTTGGGACAAGTGCCAATAGGCTCTGTACAGATATAAATAAATACAGCATTATTATTTGTGTTAGAAATATCTGTGTTTTATAGACCATTCATATAATTTACTATAAAATGAAACAAAAACTTTGTATAAGTTAGAAAGCTGTTGTCACAAAATTACCTGGGTCTGGATCAAAGCAGCTCTTTCCACAGTATTCACAGCATTTCTGGATCCCAGGACATTCATTGTCACTGTTACACTCTGGTTTAGGAAACGGCCATTGACATTTTGCCGCTAAATTAGGACATCTCCCGTTTTTCACTGCAAATAAAAAATCAAACAACAAAGTTTATATAGCAGTTTACAGGGGGTAAAATCAACCTGTTGTAGTCTTAAGATTTGTTTCCTTATAATACTAATAATAAAGTGCAAAGAGCAAATCTTCAAAATGATTTACTTTATGACTTGCAGAATGCACTAATGTAACAATATTATGCTATGTGATTGTGATAAAACTTTACCCTAATGGCTTACACTTCACTACTCATCTATATGACAGACACTTGCCCTAAGTACTCACACTTCACTACTCATCTATATGACAGACACTTGCCCTAGGAGCTCAAACTTCACTACCACCTATGTGACAAACACTTGCCCTAAGTGCTCATACTTCACTACTCATCTATGTGACAGATACTTGCCCTAAGTACTCACACTTCACTACTCATCTATGTGACAGACACTTGCCCTAAGTACTCACACTTCACTACTCATCTTTGTGACAGACACTTGCCCTAAGTACTCACACTTCAGTACTCATCCATGTGACAGACACTTGCCCTAAGTGCTCACACTTCACTACTCACCTATGTGACAGTCACTTGCCCTAGGAGCTCACACTTCAGTACTCATCTATGTGACAGACACTTGCCCTAGGAGCTCACACTTCAGTACTCACCTATGTGACATACACTTGCCCTAAGTGCTCACACTTCACTACTCACATATGTGACAGACACTTGCCCTAAGTGCTCACACTTCACTACTCATCTATGTGACATACACTTGCCCTAAGTGCTCACACTTCACTACTCACCTATGTGTCATATACTTGCCCTAAGTGCTCACACTTCACTACTCACCTATGTGACAGACACTTGCCCTAGGAGCTCACACTTCAGTACTCATCTATGTGACAGACACTTACCCTAAGAGCTCACACTTCAGTACTCATCTATGTGACAGACACTTGCCCATCGAGCTCACACTTTAGTACTCATCTATGTGACAGACACTTGCCCTAAGTACTCACACTTCACTACTCATCTATGTGACAGACACTTGCCCTATGAGCTCACACTTCAGTACCATCTATGTTACACACACATGCCCTAAGTACTCACACTTCACTACTCATCTATGTGACAGACACTTGCCCTAAGTACTCACACTTCACTACTCATCTATGTGATAGACACTTGCCCTAAGTACTCACACTTCAGTACCATCTATGTGACAGACACTTTCCCTAAGTACTCACACTTCAGTACTGATCTATGTGACAGAAACTTGCCCTAAGTGCTCATACTTCACTACTCATCTATGTGACAGACACTTGCCCTAAGTACTCACACTTCACTACTCATCTATGTGACAGACACTTGCCCTAAGTACTCACACTTCACTACTCATCTATGTGATAGACACTTGCCCTAAGTACTCACACTTCAGTACCATCTATGTGACAGACACTTTCCCTAAGTACTCACACTTCACTACTCATCTTTGTGATAGACACTTGCCCTAAGTACTCACACTTCAGTACCATCTATGTGACAGACAATTTCCCTAAGTACTCACACTTCACTACTCATCTATGTGTGTGACAGACACTTGCACTAAGTGCTCATACTTCACTACTCATCTATGTGACAGATACTTGCCCTAAGTACTCACACTTCACTACTCATCTATGTGACAGACACTTGCCCTAAGTGCTCACACTTCACTACTCACCTATGTGACAGACACTTGCCCTAGGAGCTCACACTTCAGTACTCATCTATGTGACAGACACTTGCCCTAGGAGCTCACACTTCAGTACTCACCTATGTGACATACACTTGCCCTAAGTGCTCACACTTCACTACTCACATATGTGACAGACACTTGCCCTAAGTGCTCACACTTCACTACTCACATATGTGACATACACTTGCCCTAAGTGCTCACACTTCACTACTCACCTATGTGACATACAGTTGCCCTAAGTGCTCACACTTCAGCACTCACCTATGTGACAGACACTTGCCCTAGGAGCTCACACTTCAGTACTCATCTATGTGACAGACACTTACCCTAAGAGCTCACACTTCAGTACTCATCTATGTGACAGACACTTGCCCTAAGTACTCACACTTCACTACTCACCTATGTGACAGACGCTTGCCCTTCGAGCTCACAATTTAGTACTCATCTATGTGACAGACACTTGCCCTAAGTACTCACACTTCACTACTCATCTATGTGACAGACACTTGCCCTGGAAGCTCACACTTCAGTACCATCTATGTGACAGACACATGCCCTAAGTACTCACACTTCACTACTCACCTATGTGACAGACACTTGCCCTAAGTACTCACACTTCACTACTAATCTATGTGATAGACACTTGCCCTAAGTACTCACACTTCAGTACCATCTATGTGACAGACACTTTCCCTAAGTACTCACACATCAGTACTCATCTATGTGACAGACACTTGCCCTAAGTGCTCATACTTCACTACTCATCTATGTGACAGACACTTGCCCTAAGTACTCACACTTCACTACTCATCTATGTGACAGACACTTGCCCTAGGAGCTCACACTTCAGTACTCATCTATGTGACAGACACTTGCCCTAAGTACTCACACTTCAGTACCATCTATGTGACAGACGCTTGCCCTAAGTACTCACACTTCACTACTCACCTATGTGACAGACACTTGCCCTAAGTACTCACACTTCACTACTCATCTGTGTGACAGACACTTGCCCTAAATACTCACACTTCAGTACCATCTATGTGACAGACACTTTCCCTAAGTACTCGCACTTCAGCACTCATCTATGTGACGGACACTTGCCCTAAGTGCTCACACTTCACTACTCATCTATGTGACAGACACTTGCCCTAAGTACTCACACTTCAGTACTCATCTATGTGACAGACACTTGCCCTAAGTACTCACACTTCACTACTCATCTATGTGACAGACACTTGCCCTAGGAGCTCACACTTCAGTACTCATCTTTGTGACAGACACTTGCCCTAAGTACTCACACTTCAGTACTCATCTATGTGACAGACACTTGCCCTAGGAGCTCACACTTCAGTACTCATCTATGTGACAGACACTTGCCCTAGGAGCTCACACTTCAGTACTCACCTATGTGACATACACTTGCCCTAAGTGCTCACACTTCACTACTCACATATGTGACAGACACTTGCCCTAAGTGCTCACACTTCACTACTCAACTATGTGACAGACACTTTCCCTAGGAGCTCACACTTCAGTACTCATCTATGTGACAGACACTTGCCCTAAGTGCTCACACTTCACTACTCATCTATGTGACATACACTTGCCCTAAGTGCTCACACTTCACTACTCACCTATGTGACATACACTTGCCCTAAGTGCTCACACTTCACTACTCACCTATGTGTCAGACGCTTGCCCTAAGTGCTCACACTTCACTACTCACCTGTGTGACATACACTTGCCCTAAGTGCTCACACTTCACTACTCACCTATGTGACATACACTTGCCCTAAGTGCTCACACTTCACTACTCATCTATGTGACATACACTTGCCCTAAGTGCTCACACTTCACTACTCACCTATGTGACAGACACTTACCCTAAGTACTCACACTTCACTACTCACCTATGTGACAGACGCTTGCCCTTCGAGCTCACACTTCAGTACTCATCTATGTGACAGACACTTGCCCTAAGTACTCACACTTCACTACTCATCTATGTGACAGACACTTGCCCTAGGAGCTCACACTTCAGTACTCATCTATGTGACAGACACTTGCCCTAAGTACTCAAACTTCAGTACCATCTATGTGACAAACACTTGTCCTAAGTACTCACACTTCACTACTCATCTATTTGACAGACACTTGCCCTAAGTACTTACACTTCACTACTCATCTATGTGACAGACACTTTTCCTAAGTACTCACACTTCAGTACCATCTATGTGACAGACACTTTCCCTAAGTACTCACACTTCAGTATTCATCTATGTGACAGACACTTGCCCTAAGTGCTCATACTTCACTACTCATCTATGTGACAGACACTTGCCCTAAGTACTCACACTTCAGTACTCATCTATGTGACAGACACTTGCCCTAATTACTCACACTTCACTACTCATCTATGTGACAGACACTTGCCCTAGGAGCTCACACTTCAGTACTCATCTATGTGACAGACACCTGCCCTAGGAGCTCAAACTTCAGCACTCACATATGTGACAGACACTTGCCCTAAGAGCTCACACTTCAGTACTCATCTATGTGACAGACACTTGCCCTAAGAGCTCACACTTCAGTACTCATCTATGTGACAGACACTTACCCTAAGAGCTCACCCTTCAGTACTCATCTATGTGACAGACACTTGCCCTAAGTACTCACACTTCACTACTCATCTATGTGACAGACACTTGCCCTAGGAGCTCACACTTCAATACTCATCTATGTGACAGACACTTGCTCTAAGTACTCACACTTCACTACTCATCTATGTGACAGACACTTGCCCTAGGAGCTCACACTTCAATACTCATCTATGTGACAGACACTTGCTCTAAGTACTCAAACTTCAGTACCATCTATGTGACAGACACTTGCCCTAAGTACTCGCACTTCACTACTCATCTATTTGACAGACACTTGCCCTAAGTACTCACACTTCACTACTCATCTATGTGACAGACACTTGCCCTAAGTACTCACACTTCAGTACCATCTATGTGACAGACACTTTCCCTAAGTACTCACACTTCAGTATTCATCTGTGTGACAGACACTTGCCCTAAGTGCTCATTCTTCACTACTCATCTATGTGACAGACACTTGTCCTAAGTACTCACACTTCAGTACTCATCTATGTGACAGACACTTGCCCTAAGTACTCACACTTCAGTACTCATCTATGTGACAGACACCTGCCCTAGGAGCTCAAACTTCAGTACTCATCTATGTGACAGACACTTGTCCTAAGAGCTCACACTTCAGTACTCATCTATGTGACAGACACTTTCCCTAAGAGATCACATTTCAGTACTCATCTATGTGACAGACACTTGCCCTAAGTGCTCACACTTCACTACTCATCTATGTGACAGACACTTGCCCTAGGAGCTCACACTTCAGTACTCATCTATGTGACAGACACTTGCCCTAGGAGCTCACACTTCAGTACTCACCTATGTGACAGACACTTGCACTAGGAGCTCACACTTCAGCACTCACATATGTGACAGACACTTGCCCTAAGAGCTCACACTTCAGTACTCATCTATGTGACAGACACTTGCCCTAAGAGCTCACACTTCAGTACTCATCTATGTGACAGACACTTGCCCTAAGAGCTCACACTTCAGCACTCACATATGTGACAGACACTTGCCCTAAGAGCTCACACTTCAGTACTCATCTATGTGACAGACACTTGCCCTAAGTGCTCACACTTCAGTACCATCTATGTGACAGACACTTGTCCTAAGAGCTCACACTTCAGTACTCATCTATGTGACAGACACTTGCCCTAAGAGCTCACACTTCACTACTCATCTATGTGACAGACACTTGCCCTAGGAGCTTACACTTCAGTACTCATCTATGTGACAGACACTTGCCCTAGGAGCTCACACTTCAGTACTCACCTATGTGACAGACACTTGCCCTAAGTGCTCACACTTCACTACTCATCTATGTGACAGACACTTGCCCTAGGAGCTCACACTTCAGTACTCACCTATGTGACAGACACTTGCCCTAGGAGCTCACACTTCAGTACTCATCTATGTGACAGACACTTGCCCTAAGAGATCACATTTCAGTACTCATCTATGTGACAGATACTTGCCCTAAGTGCTCACACTTCACTACTCATCTATGTGACAGACACTTGCCCTAGGAGCTCACACTTCAGTACTCATCTATGTGACAGACACTTGCCCTAGGAGCTCACACTTCAGTACTCACCTATGTGACAGAAACTTGCACTAGGAGCTCACACTTCAGCACTCACATATGTGACAGCCACTTGCCCTAAGAGCTCACACTTCAGTACTCATCTATGTGACAGACACTTGCCCTAAGAGCTCACACTTCAGTACTCATCTATGTGACAGACACTTGCCCTAAGAGCTCACACTTCAGCACTCACATATGTGACAGACACTTGCCCTAAGAGATCACATTTCAGTACTCATCTATGTGACAGACACTTGCCCTAAGAGCTCACACTTCAGCACTCACATATGTGACAGACTCTTGCCCTAAGAGCTCACATTTCAGTACGCATCTATGTGACAGACACTTGCCCTAAGTGCTCACACTTCAGTACCATCTATGTGACAGACACTTGTCCTAAGAGCTCACACTTCAGTACTCATCTATGTGACAGACACTTGCCCTAAGAGCTCACACTTCACTACTCATCTATGTGACAGACACTTGCCCTAGGAGCTTACACTTCAGTACTCATCTATGTGACAGACACTTGCCCTAGGAGCTCACACTTCAGTACTCACCTATGTGACAGACACTTGCCCTAAGTGCTCACACTTCACTACTCATCTATGTGACAGACACTTGCACTAGGAGCTCACACTTCAGCACTCACATATGTGACAGACACTTGCCCTAGGAGCTCACACTTCAGTACTCATCTATGTGACAGACACTTGCCCTAAGAGATCACATTTCAGTACTCATCTATGTGACAGACACTTGCCCTAAGTGCTCACACTTCACTACTCACCTATGTGACAGACACTTGCCCTAGGAGCTCACACTTCAGTACTCATCTATGTGACAGACACTTGCCCTAGGAGCTCACACTTCAGTACTCATCTATGTGACAGACACTTGCCCTAGGAGCTCACACTTCAGTACTCACCTATGTGACAGACATTTGCACTAGGAGCTCACACTTCAGCACTTACATATGTGACAGCCACTTGCCCTAAGAGCTCACACTTCAGTACTCATCTATGTGACAGACACTTGCCCTAAGAGCTCACACTTCAGTACTCATCTATGTGACAGACACTTGCCCTAGGAGCTCACACTTCAGTACTCATCTATGTGACAGACACTTGCTCTAAGTACTCACACTTCACTACTCATCTATGTGACAGCCACTTGCCCTAAGAGCTCACACTTCAGTACTCATCTATGTGACAGACACTTGCCCTAAG